>NW_027179741.1:517500-525000 GCF_036669935.1 Montipora foliosa
GTCTATTAAGTGCCTTTGAATTGAATTGTTGAACTACTCTCTTCTTTAATCTCAAATGTACACGTAACACGACATAGCGGGCACCTACCTAGGTATTTGAAAGTAGTGTTTTAACAAAGTGAAATCAAATTTAACTGTATCACATGTAATAATAGCTCTGATTGGGCCTTGTCAGTATTCAACATTGCTGTGTGATATATTTAAGTTCCCTAAATATAATCATAAAAGGGGGGTAAACCACTTTGCAGTATAATGAATTGAATCAAACTTTGACACATAGAAAATTATGAATTAATAGAGTGGAAGCCAATTTAATCAAAGCAAGTCTATTTAACTCTGGTCTATGCAGAGAGCAGCTTTATGCCCCTTTTTTGGCTTTCCACATTTTGCACATGTTGGCTTTTTTCTCTTCTTCTTAGGTGGTGCTTCAGATGAAACTGTACTTGCTTGCAACTGGTCTTGCTCCTCACCTACAAAAAGCAAAATTTTCATTTTTTTAAATAAAATGCATATATGTATATTAAACACTCAGGTGTTATTTTTTTTGGTATGACCCTCTAAGCATAATCTTGTGCATGTCATTTGGTACGGTATATAGGTTTTTTTATATATGGCCCTCTGTGCAAAGTCATAGGGCATCAATTAGCAGGGTTTGGGTCTTAAACGGGTATCAAGTTTGATTTTCTTTATCCTGAAATAGAGAAAGGGCTTCAGAGCCTTTGCTGTACATACTTATTTTGAATTTTAAGGGAGCACCCTCTCCCCCCAGCTGGGTGCTAGTGTTTACATGTTCTTTAGTTGCTATAATTAGTTGGATATTCATGTTTCACCTGCAGGATACAGCTGTGTGGCTTGTCTTTTCTGTCTCTTTTTGTAGCTTTCAACAGCATCTGCTTTTTTCATCCTGTCCTTAAACTGTGAACTGAGTGAAGGTGGAACCTTTGCGCTGTACCTGTCTACCACGTTTGTAAGCTCTAACCTTGAGGTGTTGAAAAGTTTCCCCTTTATTTCTTGGACATAATCTATTAAAACACCAATGATGATCACAATGTCAATGAAAGAACTGTTACTGTACTACATGAACATGTGAAATTAAGATACTACATATACAATAAAAACGAACGAAGGTAGGCAGTAGACATTGTTACAGGGATGCCTGGAATAAAACTTCAAGTGACATATGAAATATGTCATATGAAATAATGCAGCTAGCAGAAAACATCCCTGTGTAATTGAAAGTGGAAACATACTATACGTTGGTGGCACTGTGACCTCACGGACAACCTCATCGCCCAACTTAAATTTAGGATAGGTTACTTTTAAGTACTCCTCTCCATCAACAGATATCTTTGTTTGTCGTTGTACGTTCTCATTGAAGTGGAGAGAGGCCAAAATGTGCCTATTAATATATAACGAAACACAATGACAACATGAAATTATAACTAAAATGGAAACAAAATAAAACCGTGAATTCACACTGAGTTAAACTGATGAATTTTCCCGAGCAAAAACGTTCATATAACAAACAGTATCAGGGCAGATGACAGTGACAAAACCTAGAGATACAGCAACCAGACAATAGAAAACACATCTACAGTAAAACCATACAAACTATGCCTCACTGGATAGCAATTTCTCTGTTAGATAGCATTACCCTTCCTTTAAACAGGGCCAGGGAATCCATGTGTCAATAGCAATTGTAACCATTTTGGTGTACTATACTTGCAAAAGTCCCAAGCCAAGAAAAGCAAACCATCTTTGGATGCCAGTGGTTCAAGGTTGAGTGAAAGCCTTCAAGACAACTAGTCTGGGCATCAGCAGACAGTTTCTTAATGTCATTAACCAGACGCACATTAGTTAGGAGGCTGCTGAGTTTGTCGTAACCCTTAGTTCCTAAAAGAAGGCAAAAGATAATGCATGTTTAACCGTACAAAACTATTTGATTCAGGAAGTCCCTGTTCTTGTTGTTATTTTTTGAGTAAGGACCAAAACAATTCAATATCATTTTGAATTAATGCTATAATTCTGGATTATAATAATTTTTTGTGTACTATGGGTTTATCAATGGTAAATGCCTAGCTCCAAACTATATATTTCTACCAAACAAGACTGACTATAATTCACCTATCTTGATCCATCTTCGATTTTCAATCTGATCATCATGAGCACATTTGTTGAACAGGGAAGATTCTAATTGTTGTGTTTATTGGCCACATGCTGCATGAATGACATCCACTTTGCAGCGATCAACTCTTCAAACCCCTGCTTTGTAGATGTGGCACACCAATACAAATGGTTATGTGCACCTTTGACCCAGTCAGCAATTTTTTCACAACCTTTCTCTTTCCCCAGTTTTGTCATTGCCTTTCCAATTGAGCGTGCCACATGCCAGATGTCAAAGAAGTGGGCACAACTTGTTTGATATTCCCGTATCCATTTGGCAATTCCCCTGTGTCTGTCAGAAATGAAAACTTTAATGGAAATGCCAGCAGTTTGAAGATAAGAAAAGCAACGTTTTGCCCCTTCAAGCTCCATGGCAGTGCTGCTACCAGTTTCGTTTGCCTGCAGAGAGATTAAAAACTGGTAATAATTTGTTCATAACTAAATGATAATTTGTCGTTAGCAAATAAAAAGGGATGAAAACTGACATGTAATAGACGATATTGCCAAATAAAAGCAAGTCGGGTTACATAGGAACACTTTGAAAAGTAAGTAAGAGTTAGAAAAAGTCAGAAGATGAACTACATAAAAATATCAGACACTTCAACTTGCCACCCCCCCCCCCTCCCCCCCAAAAAACTACAGAGTTAAATTTTTACTTCCTTGACATTTGATTTTCTGGAATCCACTGTCATGGTGATGATCGGTCAATTTCATCTAAAGCAACAATATCTTTACATAGCTAGTCATTTAATTTAAATATTTAACTGTTTGGACTTGCTACCTGCAGAATTTCAAAATGCACAATTTTGAGAAGTTTGTTAGAGAACATTGAGTAGGCTCCAAATTTAGCACTGTGGCCCATTGAATCGAAACGCCCGTCTCCACTCCGCACAACATCTTTCAGTTCCTTAAGTTTAGAAATGAGGCCTGCTTGGTACTGTTCCCCATAGCTAATCACAGCTGGAAATAGAAAGCTCCTTTGATGGTAAAAGAATGTTCTCGCAGAGAAAGCTGACAAGCCCATGTGCTTGAACACCAGTAACACTTTGCTGATAGATGCTCCAGCCATCAGTATAGCAAAACTTAACAATATGTTTTCAAGGGGATGTTTTCCTCCAAGGGTCATGGGCTGGGATTTCCACACAAACGCATCATCGCCACAATGTTGACATTGCTGACTTGCAATCACCATGGTTCCCCTCTGTTTCATGGTTACTCTTGGACCACTTGTTTTACATTTAAAGTAAAACAGAGAAAACAGTACCAAAAGCTGGGTGAAGAACACAATAAACTTAGGCTCATCTTGTGCTGGAGTTCCCTGGTCAACCCTGAATGAAAATTTAAAGATGATAAGTCTTACTAGTTTTTCTTACCTACATGTATATTTACATTCTGAAGCATGACCACAAGTTCACATTCAAAGCATGCACATAATTTACGTTATGGTATTCGCTGTTTCGTCTTCTTCTATTTCATCTTCTCTTTGTGAGCTGAATGCCTCCGAACTCTCCTCCTGCTGGAGCCATTCAATGCCCTCTTCATCATCATCCTGAGGTTCACTGTCAGATGATTCGGCTTCCTCCTTTTCTTCTTTGATTTCTTCAGGGTTATCTTCTCTTGTTAGGTCCTTTGGATCATCATTCTAACAACCCAAAGATTAATTAAATAAGGGACTACAGAATTATGACTCCTTAGCACAGTCCACTACTTGAGGTAGATCCCATTTTACAACCACAAACACATATATACATAATTTAGCAAGTGATCAGTGCATTAAGTTGGAGGTCTCCCACCTCGTGTGTTCCCTTGACAAAAAGCTTGTTACATACATGTATTCTCCATGAACAAGAAAACAAACTTAAAGTTACATGCATGCAGTCACATCACAAGATAGTGGATTGAGCCTACCTGTTGAACCAGAAGTTGATTACATTTTTCTTTTAGTTTCTCAAGTTTCTTCTGGAGCCGGCTGTGTTTCTTCCGAAGGGACTTGAGCTTCTTTGCCCTGCCAGAACACTTTGTGCAGGGTACTTTTCTTTTATTTGAAGTCGAAGAGCTAGTCTGAAAACCAGACCCTGATGGCGTGGGTTGCGTTGAGGCTATGGAGCCTGGTCTTACAATAGATAAGCTTGAAAAAGCCGTTTCAGCTTCTCTACCTTGTGCTTCAGTAGAAACTGACACAGGAGTGACATCAACATCAAAACACATGGAACTGGAGCCAGGAGTCTTAATGCCAGCTGGGCCACCTGAACTTGTATCTGGCTTAGCATACTCAGTCATAGCTGGTTCAGTAGTGCTGGTACATGGAGTTTCAGTAATAGGGAGAATCTTTCTCCGTTTTACTGAAGTAGCACCATCACTTCCAAAAAGTGCATCTCTTTTGATCTGAAAAATTATGTTGACCAAAGACGACATTGAATCACTTAATGTGCCCTTTCAACATATCAGCCGCAAATGAAAGACAAGCATCTAGTTAATTATTGTAAAATAACTTAAAATCCGTATGATTCAGTTATACAGCATTTTGTCCAATATATCTTGTTGGCATATTGTACCATTTGGATTTTAAAAGATCGAGTGTTACTTCCGGTGCATTTGATAATTATTCATACGTATCGAAAGCTTCAAAAGGGTTCCACGGCAAACATTATGCAAATAAGTGGGCCTGTTATTCTGCAGGCAAGCCAAATACGGCATTCTAATCAGCAAAGAAAGCATTCATCTTTTTCACATGTTCGCATCACACAATAGTATTCCTTCCGCTAATAACCAACCGGAAGCGTCAACAGCTGTGTCCAGCAAAAGGGATCGAAGTTGTTGACCCGTTCACTATTAAACCCAAAAATAAAAAGAGAACCTTACAAACGAAACAAATCGTGCAGGAAAGGTCACAATTGGCTTTTCAGGAAATTAATGGATAACTTACGCCGATGTGATTTCATAACAACTACAACTGTAGGCCGAGGGCCCGCATTTAGCTTAGGTATCTTATAGGAGATTACTGTTGTCTACTCACCATTCAGCGCTTTCGCGAGGTCAAGGGAGACGTGTATGGCACAACTGTATCTTTGGAAGGAATAGATCCAAGAATCAAACGCCGTTTTTGGTTTACAGGATTTCCGCTTGCGTCGAAAGCAGCAATGCTCTTAGAATGAAAGCACGTTTCATCGAAATGCGCCGAACACAGTGCTGAAGATTTTGTCGAGACAAAATCTTTCCTGTGAATTCGGACAAACCGAGTCCACTTCTGCCGTAAAGTTTCGTCCTTCGGAAAATAATGCATAGTAATTCCCGGCGTGCTGGTCTTGTTAGTGCAATTTACAGCGCCGGGGCCGCCAGCAGCACAATACGTTTTACCAGGACGTCTTTTTTTAGTCTCTGCCATGATACTTCCACCACCGATCGTGTCTTCTGCGCGACTCATGACTTCACATCCTTGTAATGCTATCGTTTTGGCCGAGCGGAAAATTGAGACACTATCTGAGCGCCAAATTCGAACTTCGCGCCCCGAAAAAAAAACCTTAAAGAAGGTTGTACTCACCGAAAATTACATTTTTGTACTCAGAAACTGCTAAAATATCATATCCAGTAAAAAAATTTTTTACTTTATATGCACTTTAAGAAACATATCGCATTGTGTCAGAGAAAACACTTCAAAAATATTTTTGAATGAAAACAAAAACACTTATTGATACTTCAACTTACTGGACCTTAATTATGTAATGAATAGCTAATCTGAAGGGCTTGTGAAATGAAACGTGAGACAACTTTAGACAACGGTCAAACTAATTTTCGTTCACTTCATTTAACCACATATTTAATTTTTGTTGGATACAGATTTTATGTACAAGTTGGGTTGTGCTCCAGCAATTTCTTTTGCAAGTTGCGCCTCACCATGCCAAAAATTGGTTGTATGTGCAGTATTTTATCTAACTTGTTTCAAGTAGTGGTGTACTTCACAAGCACATATACATTGGAAATTAAAAATAATTACCACAGTACTAAACCAGACAGACCCGTGCAAATGACCCATTTTGCATAAGGTTCCCTTTTGTTTGATGGGGCTTGATTTAGTTCTTCATTTGTTTGTTTGCACTTTCAGTATTTACAATGTTCATGCTGAAGCTCAAATGTCCAAGCTCCTCGTATGATAATTATGTATTTTTTTATTTTAAGGTCGACAAAGGACCCTAAGCCAATTATGCCGCGGCTTCGCCAGCATGACATCCTCTTGGCAAGAGAAGTAGTGGCCCTTGACCCTTACCAGCACCCAAAAGGGAGCAGGGAAAGATTTACTCTCTGGGTAAAAAATTGCAGCTAACCTTGATGGCTTTCATCTCACCAACCAAATAAATTTTAGTGTCACTGGCAGGTCTGTCAGGGACAGGGTGAATCTCGTTTTGATTAGAAACTACAAAAAAAGGATGCAAGAGGAGAGAAAAGCAAGTGGGATTGAAGTGCCTCCCCCAACAGAATTTGATCAACTGATGGAAGAAATTGTTGGTAGGGCAGGGGATGCAGAGAAAGAGCAGAAGGCAGGACAAGATGAGAGGAAAGAAAAAGAGGACAGAGAGAGGAAAGTGGCAGAAGAGGTAAGGGCCCAAGCCCTAAAAAGAGTTGGCCAGACACGCAAGCGTCAAGGTGTGGAGGCAAAAGAAGATAAACCACTTAAGAGGAGGTCTGGAGGAGAGACCATAGAATGCCTCAAAGAGAGATCTCAACAACAAATGAGGATGAGGGAGGAAGAGTTTCATACCAAGAGAAGTCTGTTGATACATGTATAATACTTTATACACTGAAATGTGTAGTTCCAGAATTTTTTTTATTTAACTGTAATATTTTTATAAGGCCATCCCCATAAAATGTTTTGTTTCCCATTCATGTGACCAACCCAATTCTAGATGGTCTCTCTGATAACAAAAATTTTGATTTTTAAAATTCAAATTCACATGCTGTGTTCTATATGAAAAACATTTTTTATCAATACTTTGTTTAAAATAGAACTGGTTATTTTATTAGCCTGACTGTACATAAAAACCAATATCTCTTGGACTCAGACTCCTTCTGTCATAATGTTTTGTTTGGGCAGTGTCCAACCCACTCTCACAAGAGGGACGTTCATGGAAAGAAAGCATTTTTTAGGGATGCCCTAAGTTCACAAAAAAAATTTTTGACAGTGACATTTGCTGCTGAGTCACCACTAAAGAAAATGATAGCAAAGTGATGCCTTTTATCACAAGTAAGTTACTATTTCATTTACCAAAATCACTTACCACTTTTACATGAAAGTATTGCAAGATAACATTTTTTTTGTAATAAATTAAACATTTCTAAATG
>NW_027179742.1:32500-35000 GCF_036669935.1 Montipora foliosa
AGTTCAAGTTGATTATTATCACTATGTGGAAGGAAGCTGCTTGTCTCGGTCTTGCTATCATAAACAATATCTGAATCATCCCTTTCTTCTTCCCTATCATCAGATTGTAATTCACTTTCAGATGTATCAAAATGTTCAGTTTCAATTGTCTGGAGTTGAGATGGAACACCACATTCTGGCAAAGAATTGAGTATCTTTGAATTGAGTTTTAGATTTTGATATTGAGGATTATTTTCTGTCAACCAGTTCAAAGCAGTTTCAACTTTAGCTCTTCTGATAATTACATCTTTAAAAGTATTTTCTTTTCCTTTCATAGTCACGACAATATTTTAATTAATTAATGGTAGTTGTTTTGGACACCGGGGCAATGAATCTGCAATCTCTGAAACATTCTGAGGCAAATTAATGGAATGTCCAGAGTAACCTCTTTGACCTCCTGGTTTACACAAACCCTCATAATTGGAAGGACACGAGCAATCAACATTTCTTCTATTTGAGTTAAACCTTGAAGCTCATTAGGAACTTTGGAGGGAATCGTGAAGTTTTGAAGAGAAAATTTTTTAGGATTTTGCTTATCCCTAACACATCTACTACAAATATAAGACAACAATGACTTTTGTCTAGTTTTTAAAGGCCATTCTTCAAGACACACAGTGCACTGAACAATATTAAACTGCATGGAGCCATTGAATTGGGACATGTTTTTCTCCACTTGTGTTTTAGTAATGAGTGGTAATGTCTTCTCGACACAATTCTGTTTCAACATCTCAGCTGATATACACTCTTCCTCAATATTTCTTGCAACTTGAAGTTTGGGTTTTTTGATATTTCTTGGTTTTTCTCCAATGTCATCAACACTACATTTACGTTTCACCTCACTACATTTTCTAGGGTTGTAGTTTGAACATCAACATCAAGTACAACGTCATAGTGGACTCCATTAACATGCTCAATGTAAATAGCACTGTCATTTTCTGGCAAGGAGCCATCTAACATTTTCTTTGAAAAAAGTTGCCATCTGTATACATTGTGAACATTCGTGTATACAAATATATCTGTGTTTAGCAAAGCTGCAGCTGCAAAAATCTCAATATCTGTGTCCCATGTGCCTAGATTTCTCATCTGACTTTTCTGTAAGTAATTTTCTAAAGAACAGTTCATGTGTGGTAACAAGCTAACCTCTATTGTTGTCATGTGTTCAATCACCTTAAAATATTGTGATAAATTTGTCTTCCTGTCATGATATAAGACAAAGCACAAAATAAACAATTTCCATCGCCCAGGATACTGTTTTTCTAATGGTGGCCCCAGGATCTTAATTTCTCGTGTTTTACATTTAATGACTAATGGAAGATGTACTTTGGAGCACAAAAACTGCTGCGACAACTCAGTAATAGGAACAAAAGAATATGTACCTACAGATTTTTCAAAAGTAAGGTGTGGATGGTCGTCATTCTTCTTTTCAGAGCAAACTAGCTTTTCATCAGTTGCAGTGTGAAGATCAATATCAAGTACAACATCATAGTGGACTCCATTAACATGCTCAATATAAATTGCACTGTCATTTTCTGGCAAGGAGTCATCTAACACTTTCTTTGAAAAAAGTTGCCATTTGTATGCATTGTCAACATTCGTGTATACAAATATATCTGTGCTTAGCAAAGATGCAGCTGCAAAAATCTCAATATCAGTGCCCCATGTCCCTGAACATCTCATTTGACTTTTCTGTAAGTAGTTTTCCAAGGAACATTTCATGTGCGGTAGCAAGTAAACCTCTATTCTTTTCATGTGTTCGATCACCTTTGACCTTAGAATATGGTGATCAGTTTGTCTTCCTGTCACAATGTAAGACAAAGCACGAAATAAACAATTTCCATCTCCCTGTATTCTGTGTTTTTCTAATGGTGGCCCTAGGATCTTATTTTCACGGCTTTTATGTTCAAATAGTAATGGAAGATTTACTTTTGAGCACAGAAACTTCTGTGATGACACAGTTTGGGGAATAAATGAAAATGAACTGCTTTGAATGCAAGACATTGATTAGCCTCTCACAGCTACATGTATACTCACCAAAGCTCTTTAAAACCACCACGGTCACTGAAAAGTCTAAAACAAAATATGGGATGAATTAATTTATGTCAGTGAACTAATGAACACCAGTAAACAGCTTAAAACAGATGCGTGTGTTCACACAAACAATGAGGCGTGTATTAAACACACCAAACAGTGAGGCATGTATTTAACACACCAAATAATGAGGCGTGTATTTAACACACCATACACTTAAAGTTGATCTCAAACGAGACACCTGTGTTGAAGTTGAATCTGCAAAGTTTCCAAAAAAAAATGTCTGCATCAATGTTTGAGATAAGTATTTCCTTTACCAAATAAGTTACAAAAGTTTGCCCAGTTAGAATTACCGAACACTAGACTTCATTTGACAGTATAATTTATAAGAAAGGAGGAATTGTTCAGCTCATACCTGCTGATCTTTTCCAGA
>NW_027179742.1:37500-50000 GCF_036669935.1 Montipora foliosa
ATACTTTTACGAGAACTCATTGTGATAACATGTTTAGAACATAAGTGTAAAAGTCTTGTCACTGTTGAGGGACATCGAAAAACACTTAACCAAGCGGAGTAAAAAAACTTCTTGTTCGCTCACATTTTAAGGCCAAACAAACCAGCAACAGATTGATTATTTCTGTCCAAAAAGAGTAAGGATGTGGAAGGAACGCATGGGCATGCCAACAAGCCGCTGGCAGATGCAGAATGGCCAGCATTGTTCATATGAGCAAGGAAGAAGGATGAAGGAAGAAATAGAGAAAATGCTCCAAGAGTGCTTCGATGGAACAGTTTTGAACATTGCTATAGCTGAAAACAACACATTTCTCAGCCATTCTTTGAGCTCTGAGTAGCTTCAATCAGTGACACAATGTTGGTACACCGACGGGATTAATCGAGCATCCCTCCCTCTCCCACCTTTCAATGTTGGTTAGAAACTAAAACGTACTGAACAGTTTGTTTGGGTGCATTGCGCTATGCAACATTGAACGGGGGAAAGGGGGTGGGTGTTCCAACGACTTATGACAGTGATTGTATTATTGAATAAAGTATCGAATAACCTTAACGTAATCATGTCACGTTGCTGTACGTCTGAAGATATCCAGTGTGTATTCTTGTGATGTTGTAATGGATTTGCGCAACCATTTTATGAAAATTGTTGTGTGGCCTTTGGAAACACTGAATACCACTGGTAAGGAAATGAATTTTTGTAAAGTTCATGTTTTCTTAAATAAACGTTAGTTCATGTTAACGCATAGCAACGCATCATGCTATTGTACGTAGCAACGCGTCGCGTCACATCGCAGGTGGTCTGAGATTTGATTACAGTAACGAAAATTGGCTTTCAAACATAGAAAACATGGATAGCGCTGTAGTTGAACAGTCATCACAAGTAGAATTAGGAGTAAGAGAAGTAAGACGTGTCTACCTTATAACGTATAGTCAAGCTGATACTACTAAAGTATCTTCTCGACAGCGTTTTGCTGAAATTGTCTTAGAGGCCTTTCAGTTACGACAAGTTTCCAACGAATCAACAGTTCAGCAATGGGCGTGTTGTCTCGAGCTCCATCAAACAGGGGGAATTCATTTCCATATGGCCATTAAACTTTGAAGACCAAGACGATGGTTGTCGGTTCGGCAGTTTATTCATACACGATACGGAATTAATGTCCATTTCTCGAATCGTCATGTGAACTATTACACTGCATGGAGTTATGTTATCAAGGAGGATAACGATGTTGTGATGTCTTCCAATCACCCTGATCTTTGGAACACACCTCCACCCGCGACAACAGCTGCTAGCGAGGCTATAGCTGCAGAAAGGGAACACGAACAAGAAATTGAAGGCCAAGAGTCCGGCGAAGAAAGCTCTGTAACAAGATCATCTTCTAAAAAGCGAAAACGACCACCGCGTCTTACCATGTTTGACGTTTCCGAAATTGCTGTCTCCAAAGGTATCAAAACATACTTGGAACTCCTTGCACTTGCCAAGAGACAGAAAATGGAAGGGAAAACAGATCTGGCACAGTTCATTGTCAACCGAGGGAAAAAAGCAGTCGAGGAAGCAATCAGGACGGGGTGGGAGATTGAAAAATCTGAGGAGACGTTAAGGCGTCAGCGAATGTCGCGTATGGAAATTCTCCAAGAAGCTTTCGAAGGAAATTGCGCAGAAAATTGTGACGGCCGTTGGTTGCATATTGCACTGAATATTCTTCAACGAAATGGCATCGCGCGAGATGATTTCTCTGCAGCTATGCGCGAACTATTGGAAAAAGGAAGAGGAAAATATCGTAATATTTTTCTCAAAGGTCCAGCCAATTGTGGAAAAACATTTCTATTAAATCCATTGACAGTTATTTATAGAACATTTTTAAACCCAGCGAGCACAACATTTGCTTGGGTTGGCGCAGAGTTAGCCGAAATAATATTTTTAAATGATTTTCGCTGGTCTGCTCAAGTGTTACCATGGCAAGATATGTTGCTATTGTTGGAGGGACAGCCAGTTCACTTTTCGGCGCCCAAGACACATTATGCGCAAGACATAGTCTTCGAGAAGGACACTCCAATTTTCTGTACTTCTAAAAGTGAAATTGTTGCAATTAAAGGGGGTGTGGTAGATGATATAGAAACTCAAATGATGTCCGTAAGATGGCGTGTCTTTACCATGTATGCTCAGATACCGGAGTCGGAGCAAGTCGTTTTGAGCCCTTGCGGGAAATGTTTCGCTAAACTAATACTAGAATGAACAATGATGACATTGATTTAGTGTACCATTAAAATTTGCCACGTTTTATTACTCTGCGTGCAGCCTTCTCCTAAATACTACACCAAAATCACTAGTAAATTACAAATGCAATATACTAAAAGCAATGAGTAAATACTTATTTTCCTTAATGAATAAAAAAAAAAAAAAGATTACACACCTAAGAAATGTAGCACTTCAGTGTACATTATAATGATTTCCGCTGTATACTGTTACGCAATAAACAACGGGTTACCATTGTAACCCGATGAGTTTTTAAAAGGTTATCACAGTACTTGACTTTATCAATTTCGACGGGTTACAATGGTAACCCGTTTAAAACAGATTAGAACCTTTTCTCATTCCCTCATGTGTTGATCTTGTTTTAGGCTGTACATCATTATATTAAGATACTTCAACATTACATTGCTAATTCACATTAGGAGACATCTTTATATATTAAGAAAATTTGTATCCTGTTTAATATTTAATGCAGCAACCTTTGTTATCAATAATCTGTTGAAGGCGCTGCGGCATTGAAGCGATAGTTTTGTTTATTATATTAACTGGAATACTGTAAATAGTGCGTATTACCCTGGCTTTGAATTCTTCGAAGGTTTCTTTAGTTATTTTTAGTTGTAAGGCATCATCCTTCAGTCTTATTCTCACTAAATGAAAAAAATTCTCGATAGGGTTAAGGTCTGGACTTCTGGGAGGAATTTCAATTAGAGACATATCACAGTTACAATTCTCCATCGCTCTTTTTGCAGCTCTACTGTTTTGTGAAGGATCCCCATCTTGCAGCCACAACCTACTTCCATTTTTGTTCGCCTTGAGGAATAATGAGTTGAAATGCTTTTCAATAAAAGTAGCGAAAAAATTACCCGTTAGGTGATCATATGACTCACAAAGAACTACCCCCTCACTATAGGTTATAGCTACAAAAAGCTTCACTAGCTTACTACCAGTTCCTTCCTTACTGCCCTTTGCTGTGCATCCGAACGTTAATCCTTCGCCTCGTTTTCTCCAAATTCTTGCTTTAGGTGCCGTTGCCACTTTTAATGGGTTCGTTTTGAAAGCGAATGAGACCCCATCCAAGTAAAATGCCACTTGCCTCGTCCAAACGTCGCCATCATAAATTGTTTTCATTACATTGCAAAATGTTACTCGCCTTGGCATATCATCTTTAGTCAATAGTCCTTTCTTTCGCGTCTGTGGAATCCTTGGCGTTGAAGTAAGCGGTTCACTGTTCTCTCGGAAACCTCTTCACTGCTCACCCCACTTTCCCGCATTAAATCTCTGAGAGAAAAACTGGGATTTTCATTTCTCAGTTTCCTGACGTTTCGAATCAGGAGACGTTGTTGCAGGGCAGTTAGTTTTTGCGGGCGTCCCGTTCTTTTTGGGCAAGATGAAATTCTCCGGATTCCCCCTTTTAAAATCCTACAAGCTGAAGTCGGTGAAATTCCGCATGCCCTTGCTATGGCTCTAAGGCTCATATCAGTGTTCCTTCGTAGTTGAAAGACTGTCGCTCTAATCTCAGCGGAGACATATCCTCTAAAAACCATCTTAAGGAATCAAAATCTTTGGTTAATAAGCTGAATACTATGGGAATAGCATATACCCCTATTACTTTTATTCTTTAATTAAGAGGCGAAAAACGTGGCATGTTGGCACAGCCATCTTTACGTGAACGTTCCAGTACTGACTGCCATGTATCGTTACATGAAATTTACACCTTATCACGTAGAGACAATCAGTGACACAATGTTGGTACACCGACGGGATTAATCGAGCATCCCTCCCTCTCCCACCTTTCAATGTTGGTTAGAAACTAAAACGTACTGAACAGTTTGTTTGGGTGCATTGCGCTATGCAACATTGAACGGGGGAAAGGGGGTGGGTGTTCGAACGACTTATGACAGTGATTGTTGCTCTGACCGTCACTGCAAGCCAGTTCATTTTCATAAAATTGTTACAAAGAAGTATTTAGAACAATAATTATTACACTTTGACATTTTGACTTGCAATTTTTAGGTTTAATGAATTTACTTTGTTATTTTTTAACACCATTGAAAATTTCTTTATACTTGTTAGAATCATGCAATAAATAGCTGTTCCTTGTACAATGTTACCATCACCAATAGTACAAATATTGTTTATTCTACAGGATTACAAAAGCTGAACTGTACATCAATTGCTCTTCTAAACGGACCTTAGAAAGAGTCCAAATTGTGTAGTTTTAAGGACAAGGGTAGGTCTGTATTTTTTTAAAATTAGGGGTCTGGTTACTGTTGAGGGTGGCCATATTTGATGACATCCAAACAAAAGGTTGTTGACTTTTTCTACATTCAAGTGTTTTTTGAGTGATTTTTTGAGTCCTTTGTTCTGTTATTGGCTGCAGCTACAATAAGCAAAGGGACAAACAATTCAGTTTTTTTCAATGGAAAGAAAACCACAGGGATAAAAAATTATATGACAACTTAATGGAACCAAGGAAAAAATACAAATCCCAGGTGGGAACCCTATTAGCTGCATGCAGCATTTATTTTATATTGGGCGAACTAATGTGAACTTACAATTCTATGCCTTAGAAGGTTAAGCATCGGAGAAAAAAAAAGAATCAAACAGGAAGAAAAAATCTCAAAGAGATGACTTAAACATATGCATGTTTAAAAGCCAGTTAACTGCAATCTGTGGTTATAAGTACCAACTCAGGTAAAAAAGAGCCTTACCAAGGTCTTTTTATGCTAAATTAAAACAATAGGTCAAGAAGAAGATCTAAACTATTTTTATCATGAAAAAACCTTTTTGCCCAGCTGTGCAAAGAAAAAAAAACAAGCTCTTCATTTCAGATCTATCAGAGGGTGTTTGAGAGGAGAATGGTGCAAAAACGTCAATCTAAACTGGCACTCAAACATTCTCAATGCTTATGCATTTGGTTTTTTGCTGCTCTGCATGTTTTCAGCTCAAGCACTATTCCATTAAGTCCGTAGATGATAAAGAATTTGAAATATGCTCACTTTAAGAGCCATTTGAAATTTGTAAAACAAAATGTCATGAATCAAAGAATCACATTTTTGTGCATTTGGTTGTCACCCATTTGACATCTGATGCCATTACAGTTGATGAACACATACATGTGAAGAAACACTCAGGCAAAAGTGGAAGCAAGAGTTGCCTCTGGTAGAGAAACAAACTAGTTTTACTTTTTACCCAGATACACATCTAGCTATGAGAATTTTTCCAGAAAAGTGCTACATTGTGTCCACTTAAGTGCACTTCCTCTGAGTGTCTATGTGTGTTGAAGCCATTCAAATAAGCATTCTGCTTATATCTTCATTTCTTGGTAACCTACAGTCTCTTCCCTGCTTAACAGAGGTTTCCATAGTCTCTCATTATTTTCCAGAATTATTGTCAAGCTTATTGCTATCTTGGGAGTTGATTTTATTAAAGTCAGGTGGTTGTGAACAAATAATTAATTTACATAAACTTTGAAGCACCCAAAGCTCAAAGAACCTGCATAAACATCTTAACCTGTGGCGAATTGCAAAAAAAAAACCAGACAGAATTTAGCATGATTATGTTTGTGATATCCTTTTACACATCTAACATTGTGTCTATTTATGTGAACCTAAATATGAACATGAGCACTGAACAGGATTCCGCAAACATTGTTTAATTTGACTTAAACCTTAATTTTTATGAGTTTTCAAAGTCGAGAAAATTGCTCTCATTTGAAACGTTACCAAGTGGAGGAATTATTAAAACAGGAAGCTGGCTGAAATAGCTGCCTACTTACCAATCTTCGGCCAGTTACTTTCGTCTCAATTTGCTGTTAGTAAAGTTCAAGAAGAAAGTACATGTAAAAAATCATCTTCAGTTTCTAGCAATAGGTACATGTATTGTACTTTAGGAGCAATTTTCAGAGGATTAAGATCATGAAATTGTGAATAACAAATGGCAATAAACACAAAAAATGGTAAAGGTAGCTGTAATTTTCACTGTTTTCTTAGGTCCAAAAACTACCCGGAAAATGCTGAAAATATCATTTCCGAGCACCTAAGTTTCAAAATTTTCTGGGGGAGCATGCCCCCAGATGCCCCGACCAACCTTGCACGTTCCGTGCTCGCATTTCAGTTGCTGTCCACTTTTTAAATTGGAATGCCTACATGTACTTCAAAACTTTTTGATGGCCCTGAACAGGTCTGGGTCAAACACAATTAAGTGCCTGATTAACATGTCTCATGAAAACAGTAAGAATGAGAATCACCCTCATCACATTGCTGTGTTTATTTCTGTAATAACAACCATGTACAGAACCTCTTTCAGGGGTTTCAATAACTAAGCCTTTTGAAGTAGATGCCTGGGCTAATCAATGCAAGCTGTGGTCACTCTTGTCTTTCACAAGGGTTTGAGTGAAAATCGAGGCAGAGTAGCCAGCAGTTGGAGACAAATTTCTGACAAACAGGTGGTGGTATACTGCCCGTGGCCGGCTTCTAATGAAACCCCTGCTCTTTGAAAGTGACCTCTATAGTGATACTGACAGAAAAGAGTGGGAAAAACATGTTCCTTGGTCTGTTTATTGTATTTCAGCAGAACTACTGACTTGTTTTGCAGCTGCTTTGCACTGCCAGCCTGATTAGATTTAATACCACGATTTACCAATTTTTATACCAGCCCTCTTGCTGTCTTACATGGGAAATCAGTCATTTCTCATGAGATTCTCATGTAGTTACTTAATAAAATGATCTTATTGCAAAACATTCTCTTGCTTTGAAGCTGCTTGGAATTCAGCAATACTATCGATGGCAGCAAAGTTGCATTTCACATCAGAAAGATTTCTTGGATCTTGCACTTGAATCTGATCAAGAAACTTTGAAACTGGCTGTGCTCCATCCTTGAAACACTTGCACAATTTGGAATGTGCTGCAGTGAACGCTGAACTGAAGAGGCATATCAGTTGTTTCTTTTCGGGGCATGTGAAATTGCAACCCCCTTCAAAACAAAATGAAAGGTCTTCCAGGCTGGAGTTTGCATTCATTTATTTCTCCATCTTTCCATGTGCTTGTGTAACATGTGGTATTTGCTCTTGAAGATAATTTAGAAATGCCACGATGGTGGATGATTTCACCTTCACAAAAGCAAGTTGGGCATAAACCTTTTTCATTAAACTTTGATCTTGGTACATTTCTTCTAACCGAAGCAGGGAATTGCTTGCGACAGCTCTTCCTTTTCAAAGTGGAAATAGCACTGGGCTAACTAGAGGACAGAGTCAAACCAGGCACTCCAGCTTTTAGATGTTGGATTTAGTGGCATGATTGGAAGAAATTGCAAGAGCCGGCTTTTCCTTCCACTTGGTACAAAGAAGAGATTGCAAAAACATTTCACACACTCGGTTACCTCTTTGAAGCCCATTTTAAAATCAGAGGCCGTCAAAATTTAATTCACAATGTGACTGTGACAAGTGATGTGGACGTACAACAGAAACATGATGGATAAGGTGCCAGAGAAAGAATTTTTCATGTATGCCACATTGTCAGAATTAAAAACACAGATGTCATTGTACTAAGTGCCAGAGTCATGTACAGGTATAAGCACTGCTCGTGACACTGTTTTGTCGTTGGTCTCAGTTTAAAAATGTGAATTGCGAAGATATGCTACAGAATTGCCACTGGGAGAAAGTTCATCAAAATCTACATGTACATGTAGAAAAACAACCATGGCATCAAGTACATACCTCCTTTCATCATCACTGAGTTCATGCACAATCAACTCTATACCTGCTTATTCTTGACCAACTCTCAGCGCAGCTTTTTATGTCTGATATGCATCAAATAAACAGTGTGACTGTGACTTTATTTCTTGGTGCAGGTTGTACAAAATGCAAAACTACCTAACATAAAAGCTATCAGATATAAAAACTAATACTTCCAAATGGTCTTGAGAACAGCAGATGAGAAATAACGTGAGGAAATAAACAAAATTGATCAATTTATCCACTGTATTAAATTCAAATTGTACAACTCATTCACAACTGAAGATGGCATAAGTATGTCGAAACAGGTGTTGTAAAAAAATTTAAAATGTTGGTTATTTCTTCAAGTTAAAAACTAATACATTATAAATATAAAAGCAACTATATTATAAATACAATTTCTAGTTAAAAGCTTAAGTGTAAAAAATGATAATTCTAGCTTAGAAATCGAATATCAGTCAGTATACAGTATGGAGACTTAATAAATAAATTCCTCATTCCTATTTCTTATCGTGGAGGATACCTTCTTATAACTTATTGGTTTTGAGTTTCTCTTTAAAACTTTTTTTTGATGGAATCAGGGAGTAAATTCCATGCTCTGGCAGTCCTGTGCCTAAAAGTCAGCCTGCTAATATCTGATTTTGCAATTGAACATTCATGGTTTTTCTCAGACCTTAATCACGTAGTTGCAAACATTTTGGGATTTTTCCTCAGACCTTATTGTCGGATTATGGGACTTGTGCAAAGGAATGTTCAAAGCTCTACATACTTTGATCCATTTCTGACAGATAATTACTTTTTCAACTGATCGTGCATTTGTTTTGCAATTTAAAACCTTTTTATGGTTTGTTGCTTGCCACTTTATTTCTTTCAATGTTCTACTGGTGAATAGCTGCTCCAAGGTGTTTGCCCACCAAACTTGTGAAGATGATTTATTACAATGTTACATTGCGAACAAAACATTCAACCATCATCCGCATGAAAAGTACCTTCAGGGTATTTTGTGCCCTCTCTTTTGCGGGAATATTTACTTGGTGAGATGTTCTCTGTCGATGCAACAGTGGGTGTTTTAACTATAAACTCATCCATGTGGACGTTTGTTTTCATGCATTGGGCGAAAGCAGCTATGTACATAATTTCACAGTCTTCAATTGATCAATCGAACGTCCAGTGTGACAAAACAGGGATTATAGTTCATGAATATATCAGCATTTCTGTTTTGTTGATTTACATAAGTATTGTATATTCTGAACCAACAGGCAATGAAACTTATACCCGGGCCCCCAACACACATGAAAATGCTGTTAACGCCTTTTTGATTGATCGGCACCAAATATGAAGGTTTCAGAGGTTTTTCAATGTTCTTTGAATGGTAAATTACCTTTAAATAACATTTAGTTAATCTTTAGTTAAGAGCCACTTTATTGTGTATTTTGTTTACATGGTGCGATTTTTAAAATGAATTATGTGATTTTTCATTAATTGTGCAATCTGATGCAATTTGAGGCTGATTATGCATTGCGTAATATCAGAAGCCCTGTCCAGATCATTATTATAGCCAGTTGTAATTTCCATCCAGAAATGAGAGACTCTTGGCTGTAAACCCAGGGGAGTCACACTGGCCAGCACCCATAACATTAATAATTCTTGGTTGAGTTGGGCTTGCTGCCAAGTCTACCATTTATTAATTGTGTGATGCAGTATACCTTTTAGGCACTACAAAATGGTGACTTTGACGCAAAGGTCAAGCTCAATAACTTATCAGTTCTTTCAGTCTCAGAAAAGTTGCAGCACAGGGTTGGAAACTATTAGCTGAGACTCCATTCATTTAATTGTTAGGGAATGACAATTATTATTTCAATGACTTGCTTTAATGTTGATGTTGACCTGTAGACCAAACACAATTCCCACTTCCCATGATGATGTTGTACCTTGACCCTTTGATTTTTGCTCTTACAAGTATATCTTTTAAAGATTTCTCCTTTCTGTAGGAGATGAAGGGGGGGGGGGGGTTCCTTGTATATTTCCCTCAGGCTATGACGTCTCTTCGAAACTTCCAGTTCAAATTGTAACTAAAAAATACACCACGTAAACCCTAGCCGCGCACGATCACTTCTGCATGGGAAAGTGAGCCGAATGGATTGTTAGCGGTCACGGTTGTTGCAGGTACAAACAAGATGGCGTCCAAACGATCTCTTGACATTGGCGCAGGGACTTCCCAAATTTCTAAATAATTTCACACATGATCAAGTATGTAGCCCCGGAAACCCATAGCTTTGCATTGAGCTGATATATAGCTCAAATGATTTGAAGATCTGAGGCCTTCAGTTTAACTGACTCTGTAATATATTATGAGGCAACTTTCAGCAACTGAGTTTCTCACTTTCACAGTTGAGAAGTACTTGCTTGTACTATAGTTATCCTTTTTTCCAATAATGCTTCTGGTGGAATATAACTTTAATTTGAAAACTGAAGGTCTTGTGTGACTCTTAATTAATTCATTACTTGTATCTTAATGCCATCTAATAGGAGCTCAGTTTACCCTAAAATGAACCAGATGCAACCATTTGAAGCCAATATTTTCACAATTTTCCAGGGGAGCATGCCCCCGGACCCCCATAGCAAGCAAGGGCCTCTGGCCCTTCAAGCAGCGGACTTGGGCCTCTGCTGCCAATTACTATAGCCAACTTGCCTACTACTCACAAACATTTTGACTGCGCTGGGTACAGGAGGGTTCATGTGGAATACATACAACAGTTATACCTTCCTCCTGTGGCATATTGGTGTATAGACTTGGGACGTCCATTGAGACAAGGGATTTTTGTCCTTTCTATGAAGTTAATTAATTCTTTAAGATACTATTTTTGTACTTTTGCTATTGGCTGAACTAAGCTGTCCACAAATGTTGGTATGTGTTCAGTCGGGCCCCGACATGATTGGCCTTCCCACCAAGGTTAGGCTTGTGAATCTTTGTTAGGGTGTAGAATTCTGGAATGTGCAGTGGATTTGGCGTTTGTGACAGCCATTTCTTAGTCATTGAGTCAAGATGGCGTTTTTGGTAGAGCTCTGACCAAAGTGCACATCAGGGCAACACGTTGGGGGGAACGGCAGCAGCTGATTCCCTTGATCTGTATCATATGACTCTAACATGACAAGCACTGCCACATGATGTCCACAACCACGTGCCCTTCCAACCCATGGCAACCTCCTCTTGCCTGCCCTCCCTCACCACAACCACAGGCAGAAACAGCAGAGGCACATGGATCTGAGGCAGAAATGTAAAAAAAATAACAATAAGACTTGACATTTGCATGACATGGATATAATGGATGAGTTGACAAACAAACAAAATCAGACCAACAATAACATGGTACTCACCTGGATGAACATGTGGACGAGGTCTGGGTTCTGCAAAACTGTGAATTGCTGTGGTGGCAAAAGGACCTGTGTAGTAGAAAAAGAAAATTTCAAAATAACATGATCTGTGTGATTCAAGTGTACACTTGATTCACACAGATTATAATGGACTACAAATATGCAAGTACCAAACAATTGTATGATAATTGTTCTTGCAAAAGTAAAATCATGGTCACATAAAACAACAGTACTAGTGAGATATATTTGATGGGAGCCAGGGAGAGTATCAGGAGGTTGGGCAACTGTATGGAACAACAGCACGAATAATTTTTTTTTGACACTTAATAACATACATGTATCTATGATAAAATTATAAAAAATAGAACAATTTTGATTTTACATCAATTTATAATCACCAGTTACCAACTTCGAAGACCAGCCACCCTATCCTGTTCATTGAAAGCCCTAGAAACCTCCTTCTTCTTCCTCACTTTCTCGGAGACGCTCCTTTAGCGGTTTACTCTAACTGCTAAAGGAGCCATTTCTGACGAAAATCATGAAACGTTTTGCTTCTGATGTAATAAGTAAGAATTCAAGCCTGCATGTCAAATCCATGGTGACATCTCCAAAAATTCTATCCTTTCTTAAAGTGAAATTTCACTCATTATTGAACAGACGGTCCAATTCACTTTCTTCTCCACTGCTCATACTGACTGCATTATTATCTTCCTCTCTTATGGACAAGCTAGAGTCATGTGATTCATATTCCTCAACACAGGCTCTCTTAGAGCAGAATGCCTTTGCACTCAAACTCAATAAGGATTTTTAAAAATTCCGCATAATTTACATATTCATCCGATTGCGATAAAAGACAGCCAGTGATTGGCTAATTACATATACTTCTATTGTGCTAAGTCTGACGTCAATCAGACTTAAAGCAAATTTTCGATGAATTTCCGGAAAAGGATCCCTCTTGGCCCATCAAATTGTGACACATGACAAGAAAGGAGGAGTGTCACCGGTGGTGTATGTGTGACAGCATGCCAAAACGTTTTTGCGTGGGGTGTGAATATCTTACACAATCAAAGCCACGTGTGGTCACTGTAGTGAACAAAATATCCTG
>NW_027179742.1:52500-55000 GCF_036669935.1 Montipora foliosa
TAAAATTAAACAATTTATTGTCTTGATAATGTGTACGTACGTGCTTGGCATTGCTGGACAAGTATAAATAAATCCTTTTTTAAGAAAGAAGTGATTGTGGTATAAGGTTTTGTTTTGGCTTTGCTTTAGACTGTGCTAGTGACCTCAGTTTCTGGAAAACAGCTACTCTAGGATAGGAGTAATTTGGGGAGTAGAAAGCAATAGCTTATGCCAAAGTGCTAAAAAATTGCAATATCAACCAGAAGAAAGCAGTAATTCCCTCAAAGCACTGGTCCTCTGGAAAGCGAGAAAACTTGGAGGATCTTCCAGACCTTGTTTGTTCTCCAGAGTATGTGAAAAGACTTGAATATTCAAAATCTCCCGTAACAAAGAGAGACAAAAAGCTTCTTGCTGCGAAGCGTGCGCTAGATAAGAAGGGTAATGCAAGTCCAAAACCAAAGAGCCGGTTATTGGTCAAAACTCAAGAGGAACAGGACTCACATGATGCTGAGAGCTTAGAGCCAAATACTGGCTGCAAACTAAAGCAAAATAACACTGAAAGTGATTTTCTTGTAAGGCTTAATGAGAAGGAGAAGGAACTTCAGGATCAAGTATCTGAATTGATGAAAAAAGTGAAAATGCAAGAGATCAAATTCAATCAAATTCGTTCTGAAATGAGGAGGGGGCAGTTTGCGTACAGTAGCATAAAGGAACGACCGAACAAATTTTTTGATTTGACTGCACTTACTACAGCTGAATTTGACTGTTCCAATGCATTGATCTCTTTACTCACCTGTTACAGTACCCAAATTGTACATCTGGAGGGTTAGTTTCAAAGAATAGGAAAATGGACCTGAGGACAGACTTGATTACTTTTCTGACAGTTTGTAGACACTCCCTGGATCTGAAGGTGATGGCATGGATGACAGAGAGTAGCGAGGCTACCATTTCAAGAGTCTTTGTTGCATGGGCAGCATTTTTATCTACCCTATTTGAGTGGCTTGACCTTAGCCTTTAGCAGGATTTGTGGAAGCATTTCTTCCCCAAGTATTTAAAGATGCAGGTTTTGTTGAGGCAGAAGCTTTGGGAGATGCTACAGAGACCTGGATTTCACAGTCCGAGAATTTTGATGTCAATAATATTACTTTCAACAACCACAAGAACCACACTACTGGTAAAACAGCAGTGTGGATTTACCCTCATGGTGGTCTGCTTTGCTGCAGTGAGACTTACCCAGGGACGATATCAGACCGAGACATCACTGCGCAGTGTGGGGTTCTAGACAAGGTCAACAAAGGGAAACTAGTTCTTACAGACAAGGGTTTTGATATTGCAGAACTCTGCCTAAAGAAAGGCATTTTACTCAACCGACCCCCAATGAAGTTCAATCTCCAGTGTGAACAGACAGACATAAGTAGGAATTTTGACATAGCCACTTTAAGGATATACAATGGGAACTACATTGGCTGCATAAGGGACTGGACCATATTAAACAGCTGCTGGCCAATGATGAGAATGGATATTCTTGGGTACTGCTTTAAGGTATTTGCACACATTGTAAATATTTTAAACTCTAGTTGGGCCAAGTGAAACTTAAGAAGCAAAGGCATTATACAGCTCCTTGTAAACAATGCTACCCCTCAACTTCGTTTATTGAGTTACAGTCTAACAGTAATACAAAATAGTAACTATCGTCTGTAACAGCCAAGTCAAGTTTTAACTGTTAAGGAGTTTTAAAATTGACAAGCAGAAGAACTTTAAAAATATTGATGGTTCATAAATAACACATGAGTGTTCACAGAGCTTGGGGCACCCAAATCACATAAAATCTAACCAAGTGCTGGACCAAAGTAGTAAAACAACATTTTTACACAAATATATGCTTCCAGTGAAAGAAACAATGAAATGCATGATATTCATCATAACATATATCTTACTAAAAAAAGTACCAATACTAATACTGCTTAAAACGGATTAAAAACAAAGCCCAGAAAAAATTGTGAAGCTAGTACTTTTTTCGGAGGTGGGGGGAGTGGGGATACTCTTGAAGATAATGTTGTTTTATCAATCTTCATCTCTCACAAAAACAACTTGTTTCACAGTTTTAGTCATGGCATTCACCCAGGAACGCAGAGATCTTATATTTTCAAATGTTGGAATATTTCCTTCCAGATGCTCTCCAAGCTTCCTAAGAAACTTGTTCTCTTCATGCGGCCATTCTGTTATCTCTTTCCTCAACAAAATGGCATCAGTAACAGTCTTACAAACATCTAGGAGAAGATTGTTACACTCAATGAAAAAAATGTTTGCACAGTTTTGTTCTGGATTGTATGACTCAAGGAAAGTTACATTGCCTCCAGTGCAAACCATCTCTAGGTTACTCTGTAGAATAAGAGAGGCACTTACACCAATAAGGGGTGCACTACAGTCTATTGCGCGTGTTTTGACTTCCACCAAGAAGGTCTGCCCTATTCCATCGGGACTCGCCCCATACCTTCTATCCATAGAGTGATAGAAAAAA
>NW_027179742.1:60000-62500 GCF_036669935.1 Montipora foliosa
CACTGCAGGCATATTTACAAGTGCTCAAAAATGAAATTGTGGAAGTACACGCGCAAGCTTGATGGTCTGCGTTGGTTCATTTCGATCCACTGCCTCTTCACTTTACAATACTTCGATTTTGAAAAATAATGGTTGCATGATTTGTGTCAGTTCATACAACAAACAAATGAAGATTTTCACGTTTACTCAATTGTGCCGTGGTGTTGCGTATACTCGTGCGAGTTTTTAGAGCATGTTATATTTTCTCTTTCGATTCTCTTGACATCCAAAACGAGCAAGCAGAATTGCGACCATAATTGACCGTTCATCTTTTGATGATTTTGATGATAAAGTTTCAATTCAGCTTTTGTCACAATGGGAAAGATGCGGTAGTATTCGGAATTCCAGTTTGTTGATATTACAACGCCCACTTTCGAACGAGGCCCCTTTTTACTCTGATAAATTACGTGGGGAACGCATCGGAAACTCATGTATTTTTTTCAGAACAAGTGAATAAGATCGCGACGTTATTTTTCTACATGCTGAAGGATAATGAAGATAATTTTTTTTTTCGCGGGCAAAGAACATTGAAAGCTTGCTTAGAGTCGACATGAACATTGCGTACAAAGGCTCCGTTAGCGGAATTGTTCATTTCTTCGAGACATAAATCGCTTTCTCGAGTTCTTCTCGAGCTTATGCATATTCCAAAGTCCATCTTTCTCGACTCTCGATTCTCGAGCCTCGATTCTCGCGTCTCAAAACTCGAACGTCTCGACCTTCACGACGCGAGAATCGAGTTTCGAGGATCGACTCGAGACTGTCAACTTACCTTTGAGCGATACTGTACATGGGACACACCAGCGGAAACAATACACGCCGGGCTGGCAGCTTGCGAAATCCTGCCATTTCAATTAGTTGTGCGCACAATACTTTAAACCAGCGGTTTTCCCTATTTTGATGAATTCAAGATGGCGGCCCTTATTGTTTCTGTGCATGAGACCGTGAAAGGGTACATAAATAGTGCTGAAAATAGAAACCTGGCAACGGAAATTGGTAGCGAAGTTTTGGAATTAACACACCCTGGAGAGAAACAAGGCATTCAAGTACCATTTAGCGCAGCCAGCGAGAATGTTGTCTCGAACAGTATTGCAGTGGAACAAAGCTATTGAGAGGAAAATGCGCCAAAAACCATGTACCTCTCGACCTTGGACGATTCTGGTTACCTGGAACTTTCCTAAAGAGGTGTTTGATTGCTTAAAGGTTGCTATTTCAAGCGAAGAAAACGGTGGGTATGTTGCATTGAACAGATCCACGTGGTAAATATGGATAGGCTGCAATATTTCTTCCTTGTTTTGGCAAACAAGTACGGAAAAATCCTGGATGAAAGGTACATTCTTGTAAAGGAAGAGAAGGATGGCTCTTACAGCAGAGTCATTGTGGACGAAGAACATCCTGCAGTTTTTAAATACTCTACAAATACTGAAATGTTGCGAATATCAGTGAGGTATGGGCACTACAACCACTTTGGAGTACCACAGTTCACCTTCGCATAACAACCATGGAGTACATGTTGGTTGTACGTTGTTTACCTCAGTAGACTGAAGCAAATGTACAAATGTGTTTTTCTTATGTTCCAGCTTTAGAATGGTGAAAATATACACTTTTCGAAGCCACCAGGAATCAGCAAATATGTGAAGAATCTGTTGATAAATATGTGACAAATCTGTAGAGCTTGGTTTACATATAATCGTCCAGGTTTTCTGAGTGACCCTAAAATATGTTTAGGTGATCAAGGTACGGCTCACTCTGACTGGTCTCTATTTCAACCTTTATCATCTGAGCATGCAGTCGCCTACACAAATTGTTGGGTCCCACACTCATTACTTTATTCTAGTGTTGTGAATGCTGTGATAGGTTCTAATTGCCCCAATTTGTTAAGAGCATTTCCCATATGATTGTTTGCATGTATTTGCATATATCTGTGATTGTGGCAATCATCCAAAGAGAACATACTTTCAAACATCTATCGGACAATTATACAAAAACCAACTGTGTTGCACTACATATAGGCAGGGTTTATCCAGATCAATATCAATTTCAGTTGAGTGAGTAGTTGATAGGTCTCATTTGCTTTTTTATGCTGTATATGACCTGAAATTTAATCTTGTGTGAGCTCAGGGCAAGTGATCCTGGCCGGGACACAAGATGACTCCCACTACCCTCTCCCCCGCCAAAAAAAAAATACCTACAGCTGTAATCAAATTTTTGTGTGGTTGTACAGTACTGTGCAAAAAGAATACAAACGAATTTCGTCGAAATTCGGTTATTGTTCTCTCGAAATTTCGGAGGAAGAAGTGTGATTTTTCGGCCGAAATTTCAAAGAAATTTCGCTGAACCGCACAAAAGTTCGAACACAGGACGAAAATTCGCTAATCTGACAACGAAATCTCGGTTGGAGTTCATACACACTGAAACGACAATTCAAGAACCTAATCGAAATATCGTAATGTTGAAAATGTGT
>NW_027179742.1:65000-70000 GCF_036669935.1 Montipora foliosa
TTTTGGTTGCTTTAATGCGAAAATCGGGTCTCGCCAATTCCTGGGGTGATCACTTATGAAGGCTTCGATGGGCCTTTTTTGAACGTTAACGTACATGTAAAAGGCAAATGCTCACAGCGAATTTTCGACAAGCACTCGAAATTTCGTTATATCGCAACGAAATTTCGCTCGCAAATTCGCACGGTGGTTGCGAAAGTTACACGAATTTTCGCTTTTACTGAAACAATAGGCATTTCGAAAATTCGAGGAATTTCGCATGAAAATTCGTTTCGCCCAAAATTTCGTTATATTTCGTCGAAAAGTAACGAAAAGTGCCGAAAAGTAGCGAAATTCGTTTGCATTCTTTTTGTACAGTACTGTATGTTCAGTCAATCCCGCGAAAAAATAGGGACTGGTATTGTATTCAAATCTCTGTCCAATGGGGCATAAAAAAAAACAAGTACAAGTGTAACATCAACCACTTCAAGTGGTCCAGGGAAGGAAGGAGAAAGGCTTTAGGCAATATACTTTACTTTCGTGGTCACATGATCTGGAATGGGTCAAAAAAAATCCAAGATAGTGACAGGTCAGCATGCTCAGGAGTCAAACTGAGTAAAACTATTACAAAATACAGCAGAAGCCAACAAAACTATTACAAAAGGATTTAGGGAAGAGAAAATATCTTCTTGAAAAAGAAATTTTTCTCAAGGTAAACTCATTTTAATGTTTTCCTCTGGCTTCTGCGAACACACTATTCTTGGTTTTCATGTGACGTCACACACCTATCAAATGTTATCGTCTGCCATGTTGGTGTCGCACGAGCTAATTAGCATATGTAAAATAACAGAGACGCGTATGTGTTTTGAAGCGTGGAACATAAATGTCGCGTGATTTTATTGAAAATACAGAAGACAAAAGCCACGCAAAACGATTATCAAAAGAGCGCGATATTCCCAATTTAAAGTGCTACTGTGACGAAATTTGAATCTTCCCTATCGAAGCCATTTTGGCACATAAACACGTAGTCTGTACGAGAAGAAGAATGCTGTTTACCATTTTCAAATATCTCTTTTTGTTCTGGAGATATTCAAGTTTTTTAAATATGCAAATTAGCCAAGTGATGACGTCATAAACCCTACCAAATTTTGATCAAGTATGATGGAGAAAGATATCTCAGCCAATTTGTATCAGAAATACTTGGTTCTTTGCACTAAGATTCTAGTAGATGTGTTCCACAATATGAGCATACCATTTTTGTTACCATGGCAACATACTGGGTTCCAGACCTCCCTGATATTAAAAGCTTTGCAGACCACCTTTGGCGTTCTGTTTTGATATTTGCAAATGGTGCCTCATCTACATGATCCTGTCAGCATATAAAGATGTTAGGTCGAGTTTGTGGCCTTAGTAAATGTATTTCTAGCCTGAGATCACCAAAATATTGAAATCAGGTTGGAGGGGACTGGAAAAGAGTGAGTCGCCATGGGAACCAATTTCTTCACAGTCGTAGGTATGTTGCCTTCAGAACTATCAGCTCACCAAGTTTCAATGGTCTCTGTTGCAAATTGACCGAGATAGCTCTATTTATATTCTTGATGTTCTATTGGGTTGGGTGAATGACGTCATCAGCCTTCTCATTTGCATATTTAACACATTTTTCAAACTTAAATATCTCTGGAACCAATGCAGATATTTCCAAACGGTAAACAGCGTTTTTAATGTTTCATGGTACTCTATGTGATAAACCAAAAAACTCAAGGGATAAAAATTTGATCACAGTAGCACTTTAAGTGATTACGGAAAGAATCTAGAAAAGAATGTGAAATCTCGATATTTGGCGAAAATATCAGTGGTAAAGATCTATCCAGCTACGCTAATTGGTGTCAACTTGGATCCAGAATGTCTACCGCCGATAGAGGCCACAGATCTCCTTAGTTACCTGGTAATGGATACCAGCTTCTATACAAAGGAGCAATTCAAAGCCTTCAAAAGGATGGAAGCTTACAACCAAATGGTTTTCAGGTTTTATCACTAGTGTTCAAGGCAAAGTCATCTGCGATAAGTTTGTGGTGATCGGGAAGGTGCGACATTCACAGCGCATGAATGAACCTCCTCTTCCAGTTTGGATTATTACAAGTAAAGAAGGTACTATAATATCAGCACATTGCTTAGGCCACGTCCAAGTGCTACAACCGCCCAACCAACTTCTCTTAACAACATGACAATGCCTACTCCTGGTGTCCTGCCAAATTGTTCTTCTGCTGTCCCATCCAAGACTGAAATGGAAACACTGTTTGCAAAACTCAATGAATGTGCGATCAAACCTGTAGCTTTAAGCTTAGTTCAACCATATTGTGAACAATTCATCCTCAAGAGCCGAGATATACCCACTATCTGTGACTTATTTCATCCCTCTTACCTCGATCTGACATATCCAGAACTTTTAAGAAAGTGTGCTGAAATTTCTTTGACTCTCTCTGATGCAGAGATAAAATTAATTGAAAAGGACACCCGGACACAGGCTAGAGGAACAGCATTTTTTAGGCATAGGGCAGGGCGCATTGGTGCTTCGTCAAGTTGGGCAGCATCTCACACTAATCCTGCCATGCCATCACAATCGTTAATCAAGTCAATGTGTTATCCACATTTGTTCAAGGTCAACAGCAAAGCCATCATCCACGGTCGCCGAAATGAAGCTCCTGCAATTGATGCATATGCAAAAGTCATGTCAAAGACTCACAGAGACTTTAAAGTTGAACACTGTGGGATGGTAATTGATAAACATCATCCTTGGATACATGCTACTCCAGATGCCATGACCTCTTGTTCATGTTGTGGTGATGGCTGCTGTGAAGTTAAGTGCCCATACAGCATTGAAAACGGTAATTTTGAAGCTTATGTTGGAAAGAAGGACTCCTGCCTAGAAAAAGTTAATAACACATTCAGGCTGAAAAGAAATCATCAGTACTACTATCAAGTACAACAACAGCTGTTTGTTACTGGCCATAAGTATTGTGACTTTGTTATGTGTTCATTTCTTAACAACAAACAACCAGTGCTTTTCATAGAGAGAATTTACCAGGACCCCTACCATTGGGATTGTGTTCTTCCCAAGCTTACCAAGTTTTGGAGAACTTGTATACTACCAGAAGTTCTTGGCCGATGGTATACAAGAAAGCATGATATTGCTGCCCCTCCACCAATAAGCACTCCTGGTCCGAGTATTTGCTACTGCAGGAAGCCCAGAAATGAAATGATTGTGAGTTGTGAAAACCCCAAATGTCCATTCACAGAATTTCACTGTTTGGAAATATCTGGTCCCCTTCCAAAACTACGGTACTGTCCAAGTTGCAAGCTGCTCCCTCAATGCAAGAAATTGAAAAAGGCCCCCCAAAAAACCTTACAGAACCTGGATGAAGCATTGAAATATGACAGCATATGCATCTGCAAAGCCAAACCAAAGGTGGGGGAAAAGCTTCTAAAGTGTCATAGCACCAACTGCCAAAAAGGGAAATTTTTTTCATTTACAATGTCTGCAGTACAAGAGAATGCCAAACAACAACAAGACTACATGGGTTTGCAGTGACTGTAAAGTCAACTTGGCTTCTCCTACCACTTGTTCTTCTTTGAATGCCACTACAAGTAGCAGTTTTCATGATTTAAGCTCTGTATCAGTGAATCATAACAGTGCTACAACAGCATTTACATCAAGAATTGACATTAATTCCCCTACCACTTGTTCTTCTAGATGTACAACTAACATGGCAACTGACAATAAACCTTGCTTGTCTGATGATGGTCAAGACAGTACTGATGAATTTGAAAGTGATGATGATGACATTGTATTAACCTTTGTAGGCAAAGGAGAATCAGACAGGGTGGGTTTTTTTGGAAATCTTGATGCCAATGATCATGATACAATTCTATCACCGACAGGCTGGCTAGACTGTAAAGTTATACATCAGTGTCAGATTTATGTACAGAAAGTAAACCGTTTAATTGAAGGATTTCAAAGACCAACGCTTGGTCCAGTAAGGAACTTTTCAGTAATGACAAGTGAATTTGTTCAAATCTTACACACGGGAAGATCACACTGGGTGTGTGTAAGTTCCATTAACTGTCCAGCAGGAATGGTCAATTTGTATGGCAGTCTGTTTAATGAAATTATTGAAAATGAAGTGGAGGAGCAAGTAAAGAGTCTGTTTGGTGGTATAACCAATGTCCCAGTTCAGCAGCAACTGAATGGAAGTGACTGTGGGGTTTTTGCAGTTGCATTTGCAACATGTCTTGTTTACGGTTCTAATCCCCAGGACTTCATGTTTCATATACCACAGATGAGACCACATTTACTTGAGTGCCTGAAAGCTGGTGAAATGAGACTTTTCCCACATTTTTGATATTTACTTTAAAATGACTACTGCTGAAACAGAAATTACAGTCTATAACTTTATTTCTATTTTAAACCACTACAAAATACAGTTTGGATAAAATAATGAGTAATAATTTAGTATTATATTTATAATGTTTAGTTCGGAGCTAAGGGAAAACAACTTTTCTCTTTAGTTTATTTAGATTTCTTGGCTTGTGAGGAAATGGTCTTTTTGCTGCTGCCAATCTAAACTAATTAGCGGACTGACTGCATTGAAAAACCCATTTCACAAGTAGTGTAGCCATATTTAGTAGCTTTATATCTGAATAAATGCAACTCCACAGTGGAAAGCTACAGCCTCATGCAAATTTTACAGCCTTAGTAATTTTTTTCTTTGCCAATATTTCTTTATTTGGCAGCATGTAGTCCTGTTATAACATGTTACAGAATAAATTGGTAACTTATGATTGTAAAAACATTAAGATGGATGTCATTGCAAAGTTATTATTGTTTAACATATAATAAGTGAAATAACAAATACAGTAGAAGGACAAGCGAAAAAACTGTATCAGTAATTGAAATACTATCATAATGAAAACTCATGGGAATAGGCAAAAAAAGTTGCCTTCTCAGTGTCACAACACACATCTTT
>NW_027179742.1:95000-97500 GCF_036669935.1 Montipora foliosa
GGTAATAACACATCACACTGAGGGAGTAGCTTAGATGGTATTGGATCTAAGGAGCAAGATTTTGAAGATGAACGTTGTATGAGGGATTTAACATCGTCCTCTGTAAGTTCTTTGAACTCTTCCATGGTCGCAGGTGGGAGTGTAGACACTTCAGGATTAGAGCTTGAACTGACGGATGTTTCTTCAGTGTCCAGTCGATCACGAATATCGACTATCTTTTGAACAAAGAAGGATCCTAAGTCATCAACAAAACTTTGTGCATCAATAGATGCTGGCAATTTATCAGATGTTTCTTTCTTCAAGAGACTACGCGTAGCACGAAATAGTTTACCCTGATCGTGACTATTTTCAGCAATAAAGTCTGCATAGAAGTCTTCTCGTGCTTTATCCATCAATGCTGTTGTTAAGTTCCTTTTCTTTTTGAATTCAGCAAAGTCTATTTCAGACTTTTTACACCAACAAGCGTATTTGTCAAATCCGGCCCCTGTAGCAGCTGGTCATTTAAGGAAGTACCCTGGAATTTGGCTGAACAGTCGAATACGACGTGGACCTTGTCAGGTTTCTGGGGATGAAACACAGCGTGATGTGGCAAATACTATACGTTTGAGTTGTCCAGATTTTCCTTGCTAACCTTTCTTGCGTAGCCCTTGTTAATCAGATCGTCCATGAAGTCTCTGTAATTCTTGTGTAAAGCTGAATCTCTATGAAGACGTTTCTTCAGTAAATGTAGTCTCTGTCTTGCTTGCGAATTTGTTGTTCATTAGAAGTGGTGGATCGTTCCTCCAAAGTAAGGCAATTTCTTAGTGGCCATTTGAAAGTTTTGCTGAGCCTTCCATGATGTGCAACGCTTTTCAGTCGTTTTGTGACATGCAAGCTTGAGCCTTGTAGCTGGAGTCATTGAATTCTAAGTTGAAGAAATCTTCAATTTGTTTGCTTAGCTTGGCGCTTGTATCGATGAAGTTTGCAGTAGGAGCCTTGCTTTCTTTTCTGCCTAGGGGACCATTTAATACCCTCCAAAAATTGTTTTTGTTGCAAAAGGACCGCCGTCCTTGCTTTCTCTAGGGTCTTTCAGTTGAAGCACTTGAGTAGCATCACTTCCAATGAAAAGACTGACTTCCGATTCTATTCTTTGCATTTTAATCCCTTCATGTGTGGCCAGCAGTTCACATCTTCTTGTGTTCCAGTGGTGTCATTTGAGACCGGGAGGCTGGGCGTAGAATACACCATTGCTAGCTCTATCAGGTTTTGCTCGCTGAGATCCGATACCTCCAGATTCACAGGAGAACACTCGATTGACTGGCTAGACGTCTGCATGGTTGTTAGGGAGAGGGACGTTTTCTTCCCTTCGGTGCCGAGTTTTCAGAGGAGATCTTCCGTACAGAAGGACGTGTTTCAGCCTGAATCCAGGAATGCATACATTAGCACTTTCTTACTGCTGCCTTTTACTTTAACCTTCACGGGAACTATCGATAATCCTATCATAGAACCACTTTTTCGCTTGAGATGTTTTACTCGCTGGTGCTGCATTTGGAGGTGCTGGTGGTTCGGTTTGACCTTCTTTCTCGTTCTGACTTTGGTGGCATTTCTTTCACATGTAGATAAGTCGAATGCTTCTTTGCACACCCTTGAATACGATAAATGCTCCGTTTTGGACAGTCTTGAACAAAATGACCAGGAACTAGACAATTAACACATAGTTTATTAGCATGAACGAACTGGTAGCGGTTGCCTAAGTTTACCTTCTTGAACTCATCACATTGTGACAGCTAGTGGTTTCTTTTACAAGAGGGGCACTTCAATTCCTTTCTTTCTTCTTTATTGTCTGGTTGCTGCGGTGAGGGTTGCTCTAGTCCATCTCGTCTGTTTCCTATGCTTGCCCTGGAGTTAAAGGACGGTCTCTGTTCACTTTGGACCTTACCAAAAATGGGTGGTTGGCTGCTCTTGATCTTGCTTCCACAAACTCCGATATGTCTTTCGGGTTGGGATCCCTCTTTTCCTACTGGGAGATCGTATCCACAAGATCACGCCATTTCAGCCTCAGTGGATACGGCAACCGCTGTACAATTTTGCTCAAACTGTCAGGTTTTCAAGACGGTTCAGTAGCCAATTTCCCTGAGGGTATTTCTACAGCTGGTCAATAGTATAAAGAATTTCTGTAGCGAAGGACCAACTTCAACACGGATTGGTGCTCCATTGATTACACGCTACATGTACGCAGTGGCAATATTGTATGGTTGGCCATATCGCTCTGCCAATAGCCTCTTCATTATAGCCAATGTCATCAGGCATTGTCAGACATCTTCGCACAAGATCTTGTACATAACCACTAGTGTATTGCAGAAGATAATAAAGTCTTGTGCTAGAGCTTGAGGTTTTTTGCTCCACAAGGTTTTCAAAGGCGCGAACGAATTCGCAGTACCCGGTGGGGTCGTTGGGGAACACAGGAACTTATGCCATAGTAGCTTCTTGTTGCTGGTGAATTAAGAGCTGAATATCACCC
>NW_027179742.1:107500-130000 GCF_036669935.1 Montipora foliosa
TTTTGCTCTTGTGATGAAAGGGCTTCATCGTTTTCCCCATTTTTTAAGAATTGAAGGACACTTCGGATGAGTAGTGCAAAGACTTTGAGAACCAAACAGCTTTTGCTCTATCAGTTGATTCAGCATAGGACGTGAGAACTTTGCAGAGATCTTTCACCTTAGCTTTTGAATATCTTCTAGTGAGAATATGTCTTTATTTTTGTCTAAGAACCATTCCAGATTTCGAAATCACAACAAAAAGTCAACAAGCACACAAAATGTCCGCAGAACAGAAGTTTGAAAGTTTTGCCAGATCACCCTCAGTCTCGTCATCATGTTTGTGTGGTTGCTAATACAATGTGAAGCCAGAAGCTACAAAGAGGACTATTGTCTTGGCCCGAAGCATCCTTTGTTCCATTAGCAGATTATAGAATCAATCCATGCCTTTCCTACCCATAATTCGAGCTGGCAAATTCTCCAAAGCAAATTGAACTGAGGAAAGTCAGTAGTATAGGAGTTGGGGGTACCAGATCATTTTTTGATCTGTTACCAACCCAACTACATACTACTTTTCATATTATGGTTTCATATTTTTGATCTTATATTTTGGAAATCTATGTTTTTTAAAATAATATCTCATATAATAGTATATAATGAGTTGTAAAAATATTCACGATGAATTGATTGATATGGAAGAAATCATTTGTCCTTTTTGCAATAAAGAAATCGGAAAGCATACAATTAAAAAAGAGACATGTGTTAAACAAAATATACAAAACAATGATAAAATGAATGTATGTGTTACTTGCGGAACAGTTCATGGTTATACACCTCTTATAGATTATGTTGAATTTCATCAGAACAAACACAGATTCCATCGTAAATCAGTGTATCAAAGAAAATATCTTCGGATCTTTTAACCACTCTAGTTGTGTATTTTTCTGTAAAAGAATAAGCATAACCTCTACCTAATGAATAATGATCGTAAAACCTCCCAAAAGCATCATGAAGTATACTATGACTGTTTAATATATCAACCCAACTGAAGATCTTTTCAAATAACCATGTAAGACAGCTATTACCAGGCCCAAGAAGACCTATTTCCCCATCGTTTAGTTCAAGAACTTTGTTTAATGTAATTTCTCTTTCAAAATAAAAATAGTGTAAGCATTGATAAACAAGTGCTGATTTTAATATTTTGTCATCGATAAATGGATGTTTTTCTTTTGCATCATTAAAATTGTATTTTACATGTTTTAATAAGATATTGATATACATATATATTTACGTTATATTATATCTCTGCATCAAGACAGTATGATGGTCTAATATCGTTTTTTCGTCTAATATAAAATCTAAATATACACAGAAAAAAGCTATACTACCATCTAAGGGTGCTATGTCACTATTTGAATCCAAACCTCCAAAAATAGTTTTTGATGCACCAACGCGATTGTCAGCAGTGAAATCACCAATATGCTTTTTGTTCCAGTAAATCTTACTTTTTTCGGTTTTTGGTGAAGATTTGTTATCCCAATGTACACTAAGGCAATGCCATTTATCAAGTTCGCTTAAATCATTTTCGCTATAATCTCCTAGATTTAGAAAACTTTGTAGGCTACTTGCCGGGCCAACATAAACACATTGATATGTATTATCAGCCCCAGATACTACGAGATTTGATCCACTATGAGCTATAAATTTATCATACCCTCTGTTATCGTGACCAAAAAGACAATTATTCCAAAAACTCTGAGGTGAGCTCCTAGAAGTTAGTCGATAAACAATGAATACATTAACAGCATCGTTATTTAAATTAACTTGGCTGATCATTTTTTGTGTTTTATCGAATTTTAGAAAATATCGACCATTGTGTTTTTCAGCTTTTGTACATAAGGTGGGTCTTTTAGATGAATCGGTTTGTGTGGCATCACTTTCTTCATTACTTTTATCAAATATTGTTTCTACTTTTCTGCTTGCATCCATCTTTTCATTCTGATTATCAGCTCTGTCGATTTGATAAACACAATTAGCATACATTCTTAGATATTCACTAACCCACAGATCTAGAAAGGAATCACGTACGATATCACCGACTTGTGATTTGATTACAACGCGAGAGTCGTTAGTACCAGCTTTTGCAATGATATTTTTATCAGTTTCAATGTGTCCATCATCATTTATTAAAAGTGGGTCTTCATGTAATTCGTAAGTGTCATTGTAATATTCTACTGAATATTCGATTTTATTTCCATCTTCATCAAGAACGAAGTTTCCATCGGATTTTTTTATATGGAAAGCCATATATTAATCAGTTACCCATTTTTAAAGATAATATGGCAAAATTTTTTGGTATATCACTGTAGTATCTATTAATTGTAATTTTGGCTGTATTTGAAGCCAATGGAAATTTGAATTGATAAATATCAGAATTTACATGAAGTGAGTGATTTAGATTCGGTTCTAATCCTAAAGCTGCGGTAATAGTGATATTCTGAATGTGGCCTTTTTCCAAAAGTTTTGACAATAGTAAACTTAATGTTCCAGCCCTACCAAGTGGTACCGTGAAATAAAAAATACACAAACTGGTACTGGTGCCAGTGTAACCTATGACATAAGACGGAAGAGCGCTTTGGTTTAAATATTTTTTTTGTCGCAGGCTCGTAATCAGTTGAGGGAGCTGATAGACCGAAAATTTTATTACCGTTCATATTCATTGTCACATGCAATTGTAATTGATTATTTGAAATCTCATACGCTTTTTCATAATCGTATATAGTCATGTCAAGATCGCTTTTAGCTTCACCTTTTGTACCATATATCAAAACAAAAACGGGAAGCAGAATTGGACTGTCATTGTCGTAAAATTACCTTTGAAATTCACATACAATCGTCTTTGAATCGATGAAGAAGTACCGTCTGGAGACAAGTTCAGAATCGTTTTAAGATATTTGTATTCCGAATTTACTTTTATTGTCGTACCTGAATCGATATTAATATTCAGAGCTTCATAGCCAAGTATAGTCGAACCAAATTCATAATCATAAAAAGGAGATTTTTGAAAATATGTTTCAACACACACTGTATATTTATCACTGAAATCATCACGTATCATTTTGAAAAGATTAAAATGGAAACGACCTTTATATTCACTGGATCCATCAGATGTTTTTTGAACCTTGAAGGAAAAAGCTTTTTTGTTGGTTTTATGAGGCATGTCATTGAAGGTGATTAAATTCACATCTTGAATACCTGCATCTTCTGTGAATTCTCCTACATTCATGGCATATTTTAAAACATTTTTACGGTTTTGATGTGTGCTTATATGACTTTCCAAAATTTTGTCATCTGTATATTTTTTGCTATTGGTGTCAGTGGTTGCAATAGCATCATTGACGTTTGACGTTTGACGTTTTTTATTTGTTGATTGTTCATATCCAGATTTGAAGTCATATTATTGCTTCCATCCAATCTTAAACATCTTGAAAATTGACTGTCAACATAGCTTTTTCGAGTAGCATCATACAAACTGCTTGGAGCCCCAAGATTGACGATCTTTTTTTGTGTCATGTCTAAATCATTTAAAATTGTATTACTACCGTCTCGTAAAACGACTTGATTTATATCTGGTTTTTTTCCAACCTCAAAATCTACATATGCTTTGTTGGTCACATCTCTATTACCAGTTGGTTGACCACAATTGATTATTTTATTCAGAGACATGGTTAAATTTGCAGACATATCTTGTGAACCATCTCGTAGAACAACTTGATCAACATTAGGTTTGGAAGCGAGCTCAGTATCAATGTATCCTTTATTTACAATATCAGTCGAATTTGAACCGTTACCAACACTGGTGATTTTATGGTTTCCTAAATTCAAATTACCACGCAAAGACACTGATCCATCTCTCTTCAAATAATTTGTAAGCTCTGATTTATCGGCCTTTTGAGACAACTGTGTTTTATCAGCTTAAAAATTCAAAGAGCTGTCAACGTAAAATTTACTAGAAGCATCTGAATGTAATATTGGATCTTTTACTCCTAAGATTCTTTCATTTTTCATATTTAGAGGATTTTGGGCTTCTATATTACCACTATTTGTATTAAGATCAAAATAGAAGGCTTCAAATTGGAGATGTGTGAGCGCATCCGCTGTATTATGTCTACCTGCTGCAACGTTCTCAATCCTTCTTTTATCCATATCAAGAGCTCCAGACATAGCAACACTTCCATCCCGTTTTAAATAATCAGTTAAATCAAGTGATTGGCTAGATGAACTACCACTATTTGCTTTAATATGATCATATATCTGTTTTTTGGTTAAAACATCATTGTCATCTGTTCCAGGTTTTAAATTAGTTAATTTTTTATTTTCAAGATCGTAATCACCATCAGATGTTTTTTTGAAGCCTTCACCAGGAGGTCCTGGAGGGCCCGGAATACCGGCTAGAGATCCATGTTCATCATGTTTTGATTTTTCGTTAAAAATGCCCATATATATTATATGTTTCCATAAAAATTCCTCTTGATCAGTTTTTTTAATTTGTCAACGTACAGAAATGAATATGGTTTTTTGGTTGCCTTTTTATACTGATCTTTTGACACATTAAGTTCCCTTGAAATCAGGCTTCTTTTATTGGTGCTTGGAAATTCGTAGACAACATAATGGCTGCAATTAAGGCGTATGTCTTTTGGAGTCCTGTAAAAACTCTGACTAAGGTATATCACAGAACAATTCTTATGTCTTCCTTGAATGAAATAGTCAATCAATGGTTTCTGATTTTTGTCACATATGAAATCGTCAAATATTACTATTTTCTGAGAGTCGCTATCTAGGCTATCAACAGGTTTTATTTCATCATTATTGTAATGTATAATGTCATAACCAACCTGGCTGCTTATATCATTCATTGCTTCGATCATATGTTTGTATTTTTCTTGCTCAAGGTTTTTACCATACAGATAAATCTCATCGTAATAAACCAATGGTTTCATGAGCATGTGATATAGCAGATTAGTTTTTCCTCCATCAGATGGAGAAGCCAAAAAGCATTCTGAATGGTTTATCTGGCATGTATTTATAAAGTTGTTTGAATTGAGTGTTTTCATCTTCTTTGAAATCATAATTTGGTATTTCCATATATAATATGTTAGATAAGTTGAGATAAGTTGAGATAAGTTATGTAGTTAATATATATACATGGACGTAAAACAGTTTGAAAAACTTAGCAATTTAAAGATTACAGCAGGAAATAAAACCAGAGATGTGAGAAACACATTCAAAAAGTTTAAGCAAGAAAAACAAGATGCTTATGAGGGAGTATCAGAACAGTTAAAACCATTAATTGACACTCAAGAAAGTGTAAAAAAAAGTATTGATGAAAAGCAAGATAAACTAATCAAACAGCTTGAAAAAAATCAAAAGGCAATCACAAGTGGTTTGGAAAATGTTTTTATATATAATCAATTACCTGAGAAAATAGAACAAAAAACAACATTACCAATTGATTATAAACCCTCAATGATGGCTGAAATACATAAATACAAATCAGATATGGACAAAGGATTTAATGTTGATGATATTAAAACACTTACGAAATACAATTTCATTCCTCCATCCGAAGTTTTGAAGGGTATCAGAAACAACACAATTGATTTTGACGATTATGACAAAGATGTAGGCAATATTACAAAAAAACTTGGATCTGAAAAGGGTAGGCTATGTAAAAACAAAAAGCTGAAAGAACAAAACGCAGATCAAATTGATAATTTGATGAAAGAAATCAAAATTTTACAAAGATATAAGAACAGAATTAATTTGATCCCAGAAGGCTTAAAGACTGTTGGTGAAGGATTATACACACAAAAGAAAAGAAATGCTTACAAAGTAAACCCTAAGAATGGTCAATATGGTGGTTTGATAATTGATGTGCCAAAAGTATTTGGTCAATTAAAAATGGTTGCTCATAAAGTTGACCAAAAAGTATATGATAAACAAGCTGATTTTGACACAATTGATTTATTCACAAAGAGATTCAATAGCAGAAAGAACTATTCACCGTTGTCTAGAGAAATATTCAATGACATAAACACTTTATCTGAGATTCCAATCCATCGGACTAGTAATAAATTCAAGAGATTGGGTTCCGGTGTGGTTTTTTTATAATAATCCTGAAGATCTGTTGTCAAGACTTGAACTGTTAGGTGGATCTATTCTAGCTGGTAATAATGGAGTTAAAAATGAGTTCACACAGGTAGCTCGTGCATTAAACAAAATTGGTGTCGTAAGCAATGATCAACTTAATAATTTATTGACAGAATATGTAATCTAAATATATATATGGAGGAACTAAGATCGACTTATGTTTCATCTGTTGACAGAGAAAAAGTCGGAAGAAGCAAATCCCACGATTTTAAAATCAAATTACGGTCAACACTCAGTCTTGATCAAAACATGAAGCATGAAATTGCAGTTGACACAGTGATGATGACATACTCTTGGCATAACATTTCAGACAAGTATAAAAATAACCAAATAAAATACTCTGCGGATAATGGAAACACTTGGTATACAATAACTTTTCCAAATGGTTTGTACAGTTACAGCGACATCAATGCATTCATACACAGTTACATGGGTGAACAAGGACACAAGACAGGTGACAAGTATCATATCAATTTGTCTTTTTTTCTGTCAACGTATAAAGTTCTGATTCAAATTGACAACAATTATAAACTTGATTTGAGAAATAGCAATTTTGGTGTTCTTATCGGTTTCGACGAGAAAATTGTAGACAAAACAGAATATGGATCCAGATTACCCAATATAACGAATTCAGTTGACAAAATCAACATTCATTGTAATGTCATTTCAAATTCCATTGTAAGTGGAAGCGATGACAATCTTCTTTGCGTCATTCCAACAAACAAGCTCACCAAAAGTTACAGCTTTAAATTTGAACCAAAACGGCTTCTATTCAATGAAGTGAGTAAAACGAATATCGACGAAATACGATTTTACATAACTGACAGTTTGTCACGTCCAATAGATCTGAACGGAATAGATTGGTTTATGACTTTAATCATGAAATCAACTAAAATTGTATAATGCAATATTATATGGACAGACGTTTTTTTAAGAGACGATACGACCCAGAAATGGGTATGTATGTTAAAAAACACATTTATGGTGAAGGTTTTAGTGATGTTTTGAAAAAGGTTGGTAGTAAGGTTTTCAATGAAACAGTAAAGCAAGGCATTAAAAAAGGAAGCGAAAAAGCAATCACCACAGCTGTTGAAAAAAACTGGTAATTATGCTGCTAATAAAGCTGGTGAAAAAATAGTTGAATTGTTGAGTAAGAAGAACAAAAGTACACCTGTAATGGTTGATACTAAAACAGAGTTTGATGAAAGAATCAATAAAATACTTTCAGGCGGCAGAATAAGAAAATAGTCAATTTTATATAATATTATATTATATGACATCTATTAGAAATCCAAAATATTTAGAACGCTATGAAGATGTACCTTTCGAACTAGAAACAGCTCTCGTTGCACCTGCAGGTGCTGCTTTGCAAAAGAAAGAAAATTATCGGTTTGCTGTCGATAACAGTGGAGAAGTAACTCCTTTTGACTGGTGTAATGCTAGAATATCAGTCGATTTTAAACTAGTACTAAGTGCAAATGGTGGAAACATTGCAGAAGATGATCGTAACGGTATTGTAAATGGAATTCATTCATTTATCAAACATATAGACGTTAAATTTAACAGAAGGAAAGTATATGACTGTTCAAATTGTAATCACGCTGTTAATATCAAAAATCTTCTCAATTGCAGCCCAGGTTATGCCTCAAGTACGGCGACAAATGAACTTTACTATCTTGATACAAGCAGACATGCCGATAACAGAGAATTCAACGTAGATAATGTCAATCACGACCATGTAACAGGGAGAAATGCGAATTTCAATAAAGGTTTTTCTATGAGAAAGTCTCATCTTGGAGCTTCTGCTACTGTCAATGCAGAGATGACTTTGAACAAATTGTCATATTTTGAAGCACTGCAATCACAACTTTTACCCAATGGTAAACTTGAAATAAATATGGACCTTGATTCAGACGACAACGTAGTTTGGCAAGCTGGAGCAGCTTGTAAAGTCATATTTTCCAAAATGCAACTGCTTGTTCCAAGGATGACTTTTAATTCTGTAGGACAAAGTTTCTATCTAGATCAATTTATCAAAAAACCATCTCAAAAATGGACCTATTTGAATGAGGAAATATACAAATCTAATTCTAGCAACCAGAGAACTGGTCATTTCAATATCAGTAACGGTGTAGAAAAACCGAGGCATGTCTTCGTTTTCACCATCATTGACGCAAAAATCGACGCCCAGAGAGAAAATCCATTTCTATATGACACTTTTTCAGTTTCAACCAACCCAAGAACTCTTATGAATTGTCACCTAGTCGTTGGAAATGGTAACGAATATCCGGAGATCAATTACCAACCATCAACAAATCCACCCAGGGTGTATAGAGATGTATTGAAATATGTACACAAAAACAACGAATATTCAGAAGGCACACTTTTGACAATAGAAAATTACAAAAAACTATTTCCATTCGTTTACTTCGATCTCACAAAACAGGAACTTGACATCCGAGACAGTACAACCAAACTGACTTTCAAATATGAGCTTTCTGGAACGACTGCTACAACCTACAGTATCTATGCTCTTGTGTTAAACGAGCAAGAAGCTGAGGTAATGAACAAAGACGGAAAACTGATGTTGCGTTAATTAACAAACAATACATTTCATGACAATCAATCAACAAAAAACAATAAACCAATACATTTAATGATTAATTTAATGTAAACAAATAATATATTTAATTAATGACGGAATATTTTCCTCATGGAGTAAATTTGAGTGAAGGTCAATTAAAAAAGCTTTCCAAAGCGTATGAAGATAATACAGCCATCACTCTAAGATTGTCAAAAGATGAATTAAATGGTCCAGATCAATTGATGCTTACCAAAAGACAGATCAAAAAATTAAAGAAGGCTATAAAAAACAACAATGGATGAGATATAAAAATCAGTAAAAATCAGATACGGAATGCTATAAGACATGGAGGTTCTCTCTGGAGTTCACTTGCTGGGTTATCTTCAAAAGTGTTACCAATGGTAATGCCATTAGCTAAAAAGGTCGCTACACCTCTTTTTTTGGGAGCTTTATCTGGTTTGGCTTCTCTAGGAGTAGATAAATTATTTGGAGGCGCAGTTTTTATACCTGGTTCAAAAGTAGGAGAATTGGTAAAATACAAAGATCATTTAACTACCAAACAAAAGAAAGACATTTTAGAGGCATTACGTTCTGGCTCAGATCTGACAATAAAACCTACTAAAATACTACTAAAGTCGGAAGCGGTCTAGGCACAATATTGGCTTCCATAGGAATACCCATGCTTTTAGACGCCTTGACTGGCAAAGGACTTCAAGTTGACAGTATGCCTCAAGGACCAATTTACATCCCAGGAATCACAGGTGGGATGACAAAAAATTATAGACCTCCACCATTTTTTGGAACATGGGAAAACCCAGTTGGTATGGGAGTTTCAAAAAAAAAGACCAAGACGAAAAAGGGCACAGGTTTGATTCTAGGAAAAAACAGTCCATTTCGAAACATACCAATTCTAGGGGACATACTGTAATGAAATTCATAGATAAACCGCTCAGTAATTTTGATCTGATGAATTGGGTGGAACAACTAGGTATAAAACATTTCAGAAATATTTACAGCAGACACATTTTACCGGACAAAATAAATCACAAAGAGACAGGTATAATCAATTTGGATTCTCGAATAGGTCCTGGTACGCATTGGGTATGTTATCGCAATGTCGATGATCATTCGTGTGAATACTTTGATAGTTTTGGTTTGATGATGCCAAATGAAGTACAATCATATCTAGAAACCAGTGGTGAAAAATTAGTTTATTCTTCTGACGAAATACAAGAAAGAGATTCCGTTTTATGTGGTTATTGGTGTTTATACTATTTGTTAGAAAGACAAAGAGGTAGATCAATCCTTGGAGTCATTCATAATTCCAAATTTAGTCCAACAGACAAATCAGTGAACCATGAATTTATAATCAGTTATTTCAAAAATATATAACGTATGAATATACATGAAATCTTATTGTGTAAAACAAAAGAAAGTAACTGAATGTGTTGAACCTTCAGGTTACAAAACAACTAAAAATGGTAGACTGATGTTTTATTGTACATGCTTAGAATGCGGAATAAAGAAGACCAAATTTGTTAAATCAGATTCAAAAATAATGGGAAACGGGTTAGCCTGCTCCAAGAAGCGGGCTTTTTAGATATTGGAAACAGTCATAGCTTAGGTGAAATGGCTTTGAAAGCTGGTTTAAAAGGTGCATTCAATCTTGTTAAAATTGGAGCTTTAAAGGCGATTAAATCAGATTTCGCTAAACAAAAATTACAAGGTGTGGCTAACAAATATCTTGATCAAGCTTTGGACAGTTTCACATCAGATTTGTCCAAAAAACTAGATCCATTACACGGTGGGGCTATTGATATTCATAAAGCAATAGGTAAGCTACCAAAACCAAAAGGTGGATGGACACTTCCAGGTCATAGATACACTGGACCTTACAATGATTTGGAAAATCAACTGAAGTATGACCCAAAAACAGGTCAAATATTGGAAATATATGATATGCTGACTGGAAGAACTGATGCTATAGCAATGCAGCACGATGTTGATTATTCAGTATGCAAGGATGACAGGAAATGTAAAAACAAAGCAGACCAAAAAATGGTTAAAGCTTTGGATAATGTACCATACAATGAAAGACAATGGGGGCATTGGTTGGCCAGAAATGTAATCAATACGAAGCAGAAACTAGGTCTCGGAGTTCCAAAAAACGGAAAAAGCCGTCGGGTGAAAAAAACTGGCAAGAAAAATTAGCAGATGAGTTACATGCACCCATAAAACGTAATTTTACTCGGCGGCATGTAATAAATCATATTGATGAGATATGGGCAAGTGATCTAGTTGTAATGCAACAATTTAGTAAATGGAATAAGGGTTACCAATATCTTCTGATGGTTATTGATGTTTTCAGTAAATTCGGTTGGATCGTACCATTGAAGGATAAGAAAGGTGAATCTGTCACTGAAGCGTTCAAATCAATATTTAATGAAGGTAGAAAACCACAATATCTATGGGTTGATAAGGGAAAGGAGGTCTATAACAAACACTTGAAAGACTTGCTGGAGAAAAATAGGATACATATGTACTCCACTGAAAATGAGGAAAAATCCTCAGTGGTTGAAAGGTGGAATAGAACAATTAAATCCAAAATGTGGAAACAGTTCACAGTTCAAGGTAATACAATGTATCTCGATATGCTGCCCAAACTAGTGAAACAGTACAACAACACAAAACATTCAAGCATAAAGATGACACCTACTGAAGCCAGTAAAAAGAGCAATGAAGGAACTGTTTACTTCAATTTATATGGTGATATAGAAACATTAAAACAGAAACCTGAATTTAAAATAGGTGATAAGGTCCGAATATCTAAGTATAAAAGGAATGTGTTTGACAAGGGTTATACACCAAATTGGACCAAAGAAGTGTTCATAGTTGATAAAATCCAATACACTAATCCAATCACTTGCAAACTAAAGGATCTCAATAATGAAGAAATACAAGGTAGTTTTTATGAACCTGAATTATTGAAAGCCAGACAGGATGTTTTTCGTATTGACAAAGTCATTAGAAGAGACTATAAGAAGAAACAAGCTCTGGTAAAATGGAAGGGATACAGTAATGATTTTAATAGCTGGATACCATTAAAAGACATTGAAAATATATAAAATATTTAAACATATATGTTTATAGTATATTAACCCAGTTCTACGGTATATACTGTTTATTCGCTATTCATAGCCAAAAATATAATTTGTTTCTGGCTATATTTAAACGCATTTTTGAAAACACGTAAAAAAATATCCATAGGTATACTATTATAAATGGAAAATGAAAATATAATGAGAAAAAGAGGAAGGCCTCGATTTTATACCAAAAAGAAGAAAGAATAAAAAACAAAACCAGCTACATGCTAAATAAACCTTGGCATTGTGACATATGCAAAACCAGAAGAAATTATACTCTCGCTGGCAAAAGTTGCCACATTAAAACCCAAAAGCATAAAAACAATGTCTTGAAATCAGTATAACAGGATAAAATACGCTAAATATATATAGTTCAAACGATTCATAATTTTGCATCCTTTGAAAGCATCTTTAAATTCGGCTTAAAGAAATAATAACTATAGATTATATATAAATGTCTAATAATATCTCACATAATAATATGAACAAGAGATATCTCAAAAAGCTTAGTAAATCAGAACTGATCAAATTGCTATTAAAGCAAGAAAAAAAGAAACCAGTGCCAACACCAAGGACTAAAAAACCAATTATACCAATCCCTAAACCTCGTAAGAGTGTAAATCAAATGGTTCAAGATTATGAAAAAAATATAATTCTTCCACCATTGGAATTTCGTGATGATTATAAAGAAGTTCCATTACCAAGGACTAAAAGACCCATTCCATTACCAAGGACTAAAATAGAGGAAACAGATAAAGCTCTTAAAGGGTTTACAAAGTCTTATGAAATTGATATCAAAAATGACAAAGACCCACTTATGCAACTGCAAAACACGAGAAACCTTATTGAAAACATATTAATATCAATGAAAGGACTACAATTTGTTGAAACTCTTAAGGTAACATTTACAAAAATTTTAGATGGAGAAACAGTGTATAAGACTGCATATTTCAACAGTGTAGCTCAAACAATAACAAATAAAACACAAATTGAACTAGCTTTGTCTTTATCGAAACAAGTAATATCAAACAATACAGCTGTATGGATGTCTGAGGGATCTGGTTGGACTGTTAAATCTATCGATAACCATTATCTTAATGTAGTAAAATATAAACCAATGAAAGGATCTTCTTATATAAAACTACCTACAGAACTCAGAAACAGTTTGAAGGGATTGATTAATTTGAAAAATGAAGACAATCAATGCTTTAGATGGTGTCACATCAGACATTTAAATCCCCAAGATAAATACCCACATAGAATTAAAAAAGTTGACAAGCGATTCATTGAAAATTTGGATTATTTAGGAATTGAATTTCCAGTCAATATCAAATAGTACAACAAAATAGAAAAGCAGAATGAAATAAACATCAATGTTTTTGGTTATGAAGATAAACAACCATATCCAATTTATGTTTCAAAACAAAAATATGAAGATCGTATGAATCTTCTTCTTCAAGTGAAGCTATGATCTTCGCAGTTATGAGCCCAATTTTTGCAATTGCGTAGAGAAGCCTGAAAATTTCAGGACTTCAACAGGGTTTGAACCCGTGACCTCGCGATTCCAGTGCGACGCTCTAACCAACTGAGCTATGAAGCCACTGACGTTGGGAGCTGGTCATTTGTGGGTTCTAATGGTCCCGTGAGGAATGAATCAATGATGAAATGGTATATGAAATGAATCATATATGAACTGCGGAAATGAAATCAAGTGAAGCTATGATCTTCGCAGTTATGAGCCCAATTTTTGCAATTGCGTAGAGAAGCCTGAAAATTTCAGGACTTCAACGGGGTTTGAACCCGTGACCTCGCGATTCCAGTGCGACGCTCTAACCAACTGAGCTATGAGCTATCAAACCCCGTTGAAGTCCTGAAATTTTCAGGCTTCTCTACGCAATTGCAAAAATTGGGCTCATAACTGCGAAGATCATAGCTTCACTTGATTTCATTTCCGCAGTTCATATATGATTCATTTCATATACCATTTCATCATTAATCTTCTTCTTATAACTGAAAATGAAAAAAAGCACTATGTGCTCATAAAAGATTTTGATTGGTTCATGTACAATCAAACAAAACACAAAGAGAAAAAACATTTCTGCATGTATTGTCTTCAATGCTTCAGCTCTGAAAGAGTATTGACTGATCATAAAGAAAACTGTATACAAGTGAATGGGACACAAGCGATTAAAATGCCAACAAAAAATGAAATTATATTAAAATTCAATAATTTCCATAAACAGTTAGCTGTTCCATTTGTAATTTATTCAGACTTTGAAGCCATAACAGAAAAGATATCCGGTTGTCAACCTAATAATGATAAATCATATACAGAAGCATATCAAAAGCATGTAGACTGTGGTTATGGATGTAAGGTCGTTTGTTGTTATGATGATAAATATAGCAAACCAGTACAAATTTACAAAGGTGAAAAAGCTGTTTACAAATTTATGGAAGCTATGCTGGATGAAGTCAAATATTGTAAGAAGGTTATAAAAAAATATTTCAATAAACCATTAAGAATGACTAAAGATGATGAAGAGAAATTTCAAAAAGCTGAAGAATGTCATATATGTGAGGAAGAATATAATGAAACTGATGTAAGAGAAAGAGATCACTGCCATATAACTGGTCAATACAGAGGATCCGCTCATCAAGATTGTAATCTTAACTTTCGAATAACTGACAAAATTCCAGTAATATTCCACAATCTTAGAGGATATGACAGCCATTTTATAATGCAAGAGATTGGTGAAATAGTCAAGAAGCATACATATACAAATAAGAAAGGTGAAAAGTGCCAAATGAATATCAATGCAATTCCTAATAACATGGAGAAATACATGGCTTCCATGCTTGGCAATCATCTGACCTTTATTGATAGTTTCCAATTCATGAGCTCAAGTTTAGAAAAACTAGTGAGTAATTTACCAAAAGAATCATTGAAATATACTTCTCAAAAATTCAAAGATAAAAAGCTTGATTTAATGAGCAAGAAGGGAGCCTATCCATATGACTTCATGGACAGTTTTGAAAAATTCAATGAAAAGCTACCATCAAAAGAAGACTTTTACAGCATCTTAAATGATGAACATATTACCGATAAAGATTATCAACATGCTCAGACTGTGTGGAATACATTCTCTCTTAAAAACATGGGTGAATATCATGACTTATACCTAAAATCAGATATTCTGTTGTTAGCTGATGTATTCGAAAACTTTCGACAGACCTGTCTGCAATACTACAAATTAGACCCATGTCATTATTTTACATCTCCTGGATTATCTTGGGACGCAATGTTAAAGATGACTGATATCAAATTGGAACTAATGACTGACATTGATATGTTTCAATTTATTGAAAAAGGAATGCGTGGTGGAATAAGTTACATTGCAAACCGGTATGGAAAAGCAAACAATAAATACATGAAAACATATGGTGAAAAGGCGCCCTCAAAGTTTATAATGTATCTTGATGCCGACAATCTGTATGGATGGGCAATGAGTCAATATTTACCAACCAGTGGTTTCAAATGGATGACAAAAAAACAGATAGATAATATAGACTTAGCCAAATATAAAGAAGACAGCAAGAAAGGTTTAATACTAGAAGTAGACCTAGCATATCCAAAAGAACTACATGATTTGCATAATGACTACCCACTAGCACCTGAAAAGGTGAAAGTAACTGAGAATATGCTATCAGAATATTGCAAAAACATTGCGAAGAAATATAAAATATCGACTGGTTTAGTTCATAAATTAATACCTACATTGAGCAATAAAGAAAAGTATGTTCTTCATTACAGAAACCTAAAATTGTACACTGATCTTGGATTAAAAATAACTAAAGTTCATCGAGTATTAGAATTTAATCAGTCACCATGGTTGAAAGAATATATTGATTTCAATACTGAGAAAAGAACTAATGCCAAAAATACTTTTGAGAAAGACTTCTTCAAGCTTATGAATAACAGTACATTTGGAAAAACAATGGAAAATATTAGAAAGCGAGTAGATGTTAGATTAGTAACTAATGAAAAGAAACTATTGAAAATGGCTGCTAAACCAACATATGTTAGCAATAAGATATTTAATGAAAATCTAGTGGCAGTGCATAAAATCAAAGAAACACTAACCCTAAACAGGCCGGCTTATGTGGGGATGTGTGTCTTGGATCTGAGCAAGACACTAATGTATGATTTTCATTATAATTACATGAAACAAAAATATGGTAGCAAAACAAAATTATTATTCACAGACACAGATAGCTTAACTTATGAAATTGAAACTAATGATGTGTATCAAGACTTTTGGAATAATAAAGACAAATTCGATAACAGTGATTATTCACAAGATTCACAATATTTTGACAGGACAAATAAAAAAGTAATCGGTAAATTCAAAGATGAGACAGCAGGCATGCCAATAACCGAATTCGTTGGATTAAGATCCAAAATGTATTCATACATAAAAGACAATGACAAAGGCGGAAAAACTGCGAAGGGAATCAAGAAAAATATAATTAAAAACAACATCACTAATGAAAATTACAAAAACGTGTTGTTTAATAACAAACAAATACATCATACAATGAAAACAATCAGAAGCAGCAACCATCAACTTGGAAGTTATGAAATCAACAAAGTATCACTCAGCTGTTTCGATGACAAAAGATATATATTAAAAAACGGAATTACAAGTTATGCATACGGACATTATGCAATAAACAACTAAAATAACATTTCTTTTAAAGGATTGAACTCAAAATGTCATAAGTAAATACACTCTTAAGATCTCTTCTTGTAGGGATCACTTGCTAATTTCTTCTCTGGACGATTTTTCTTTAAAGCCTCTTTCATTGTCTTAATATTAGTGATTTTCTTTATCCTGTCTTCTAATCGCCTCCGTGATTTCTCATAGTTCAAGACCCTCTTGTACTCCTCCAAGACTTTGATATAACGATCGACAGCATTATCCAAGACACTAATATCAGTGGATGCTAAATTATAAATTTGCCTTGTCATATTAAAACTGAATTCTTGATCGTTACCCATATGTGCTTCAATCATCAGTATAGAATCTTGAATCTTGTTACATGTAGACTCAAAGCGAGTAGTAAGTTCTTCTAATGAAGGCATCCTTTGTCTGTAGCAAAATGTCCAACCAAAATAAACCAGATTTTGAACCATTTGGTTATATTTTCAGTTTTGGTTAACCTATGGGTTAACTTTTAATTGGTTGAAAACCTCACATGACTATTAATGATGACTCATTTTCCTGGGGGAACCCCCTATTATATGACATCATCGACTTCCTGTGTTTCTGAAAAAGTCACGCAATGTGGTCATGCTTTAATACCCCCTATAGATATCAAATACTAACTTCATGTCAACATACCTCTGCAAATTAAATCTTTCAATAAACGCACTATTATATTTTAAAACATATAGATTTCCAAAATACGATATCAGTTTGTGAAACCTAAATACGAGATCAGTTTCTGGAATTGAAATACAAGATCAGTTCGCGGATTCCATATGATGGAAAGTAGTTAGAAGTTGCGTTTTGGTAACACATCAAAAAATGATCTGGTACCCCCAACTCCTATACTACTAAAGTCATCCCGCAGGGCCTGAATGCATAGTGAATTTCAGCCTGGTGGGACAGGCTGAAAACGTGTTTCAATTACATGACAGCTTTTCAGCCTGGGCTGAAATGTAAGCCTGGGCATGTATAGAGTCACAGAAAAATGAAAATGCTAACATGGACATGAAAATAGGTGCAACAGTTTTCTCGCCTCTCAATTTTTAACGTTTTGGGATGGTGACAGCCTACAAAGATCATGGAAATCAAATGGTACCTGTCTTTGGTCACATACCTGTAAAGGCGGCAAAATACGAGATACAAAAACCCTCAACTTGGCGTGCCACATTGTTGCGTTGCAAGTTTTGGATCGATGTTTCTCGTTTTTCACCTTTTGTGATTAACTTGTCGCGCAACAAAAACATTTGTTGCGAAAAGTAGAGCGACGGTCTACTTTGAGCAACAAATTTTGGCTTTGTTGCTCGTTTTTCATCAAAGTCACAACTTGTCACGCAACAAATTTACTGATGCTCGCATCTGATTGCTTAGTAGAAGTCACATGTCCACGTCAGAGCGTGTAGTGGGAGGAAAACAATCGTGGCGGAAAGTTCTCTGGCAAAATCTTTCCCCGAAAGCAATATTACTTCAACGCCCGAAGGGATGGATATTGTACTAGGCAAAACGCTTAACGATGAAACGAAGCTGGAGCTTATTGCAAAGTTGAAAGAATTCCCATGCCTTTGGGAGACGAGCAGCCCAGCTTATGAAATCGATAAAAAAACGAAAGAGAAAGCGATGGAGGAGTTAAGCGAAAATTTCAGTCTTGAGAAAGACAGCCTCCGTAGTTTTATACATGGACTAAGGTCAGGTTTAAACCGTGAATTAAAGAGGGAGGCAGAGGGCAAGATTGTCAAATGGAAATTTTTCCATGCACTCAAGTATATGAAGGAGGACATAGTCAAAACTACGAAGGTAGGTTGCGTTTCATACCATCCATTTATTACAACAATTAATTATCAAACAGATCAACCTTTGGTTTTATGTTCGACTATTCTTCGATCTAAACCTTTTTTTTCTGGCACAAGGGCGATAAAAAAAAATTGCAAATGCAATTAAAACGCTGTTGTAAAGCTTGTACATTTTAAATTGTGTTGCAGGACAAGGAGGAGAAAAAGTGGGTGCCTGAGGAGGTCGAGAAATTAATAGATTATTATAGATGTGTAAAATGTTGAGCCACGCCCCCACAAAAAGCCAAGATCAAATAAAGTCACACTTGCTAAAGAAATGGAATAAGCCAAGCTTGATTTATATAAGGAGGCAGTCAAGTGCTTACAGATGCCAGTCGCTCAAGTGCCCATTAGCCCTGCTTCTGCCTCAAATGATGATGAGATAACCTCCTTCTTAAAAAAAAAAAGATTAACAATTGTATTTTCTAGTTACCGTACATACAGCATTAGATTGGCTGTAAAAAAGTGTAAATAATTGGTACCGCGCACCGGTGGCTCAGTTGGTTGAGCACCGGGCTGTCATGCGGGAGGTCGTGAGTTCAACTCCGGCCGGACCAACACTCAGGGTCTTTAAATAACTGAGGAGAAAATGCTGCCTTTGTAATTACATCTGCAAATGGTTAGACTCTCTAGTCTTCTCAGATAAGGACGATAAGCCGGAGGTCCCGTCTCACAACCCTTCAATGTTCATAATCCTGTGGGACGTAAAAGAACCCGCACACTTGTCGTAAAGAGTAGGGCATGTAGTCCCCGGTGTTGTGGTCTGGTCTTTCTGGTCTGGATAAGGTAGGGTGGAGCACCTTGCATAGGACCTCGAGGCCTGTTCGTGCTCCTTCCCTCTGGGCAGGTTTGCCCAGTAAAAGAGACAAACCAGATGTCTCGTAAAACTAATTGCAAAGCTCATTATCAGACATGTTATATATTAACAATATATCATAAGAGGTGTCACATAATGTAAAGAGCATTCTTGAGAAATTAGCACTTGCTTGCTTTATTAATAAAGATGTTTCATTTAACAGTTATTATAATTATCTTGTCAATTGTTCACTTTGTCAATGCCACATTGTCTCCTTTGCCAGGATACAGCTCCCTCAAGGTTGAAGTACTCCAGGTATTCCTGTCTGATTTTTCTTGCCTCATAAGAGTAATTGTTGCTTCCAGAGGGGATGAAGTCTTCTCACTGTGGTTTGTTTTCTTCAGTTCTCGAGGGTGCTGGGATAACATTGCCTTCATCATCTTCCTCATCAGCTAAGCCCCTGGCTCTGAAAAATGTTATGGATGGTCATACAGGGAAATTACAACCATTCACAGCTGCATGCACACCAACAAATTTTCTCATTGACTAAAATGCAAAAAAAAAAAAAAGATGCACTGGGAAATGGGTCAGGACCTCACTCTGAAAGAATAGCTCCCATCCCCTAAAAAGTTTCTGTGTGCCCAAAGCTCCTTCAGCAGGCCTCCCTTTTCCAACAATTTCGTAAGGTCCTTAAAATTTCTTCCCTGTTGTCTTTGTTTCTGCGATCATTTCTTGATCCAAAAAAGATTCACCTCAAATAATTGTGTAGCACCAGAGCAGCTAAGACCAAGTTCTTCCCCATCTCTGGAGGGAGGAGAATGGAGGTACGAAAAAGCCACCATCTGATATTTACAAAATTAATAAAAATAGTGGAACTAAATCAATATTACACACTCAATCCAGCATAAATACAATCATTTGGGTTATTTTCAAGACAAAAGTGTACATAAAATCATTTGCAATGAACTGCACATAGTCATTTACATCAGGAGCCACAAAAACATGATATAACTAAAAATAATTATGCTATGAAAATTACATTACCTGCTTGCCAGGATACCAAAGCCATCCTCAGAAATCCTCCTCATGCATGAAAATCGGTAGTTAAGTATCCATTGCTCATCTGTTAAACTAGTCTGTGGGAATGGCTTCATAAGGAACGTGGTTAAGGAGAATGCATCGTTCCCGGTCAAAATGAAGGAAACCTTCCGCGACCTTCCAGGTAGAGGTTTGGGGCTTGGGAGGTTTAGTGGATTGGCCTCAGAACTCAAGGCAAGCTTTATGTCACAGCTCTTCCATATACTAGCATCACAAACCCGACCATTTGCCCCAACGTTAGCCCAGAGGCACTCATAGTTAGGGCCAAACACAGCCAGCAGTACGACACTGTTGTGACCTACATGGCAATATAGTTTGGGCTAATTATTATCCAACAGTACTTAATAAGATAAAGTATTTTTGGTTACAAAAGATTTTAAGAATTATCACTTTTTCCGCTTATGATTCTACGTCCTTAACATTTTTAAAGAAGTTTGGTATTTTTAACAAAAATGATCTTTTAACTGGTTCTTTCAGCTTTAGCTTTAACAATAACTCACTGCCACCATATTTTAAGGATTTTTGTACTCTTAATTCCAACATGCATAATTATTAGACAAGAAGTTCGAGGAATCTGCATAAAACGTTTAAGAGAACAAACTACAGCATCTACTCAATTTGGTTTTATCAACAGGATTGTCAGCTTTTGATCCTGTTATCACCCATGGATTTTCAATTGAACTTATAGAAGCAATTGTGAGTGACTGTGCACACTGTGCTACACTGGACTACCTCATGGCTTCGTTCCCACTGTTTTCTGAAGAGCATGCTTTTGTAGTTCTTGAAATTTTGCATGAAATCTTCCACGACATTCCCGGTATTGAAGAACTGATGCAAATAACAGCCTCTACCAGTTCCACATCTAGCCACGATTACAGGATAAATGTTGAAGAACTAGAAAAGCTTTAGGAATGTTGCCTACATGTATATAACCAATCAAAAGCTTGCAAATGGTATGCAAGAGCATTGTATCACTGAAATTAATTCATGTTTGCGTTTTTTGTACTATACCATAAAACCCCATGTCAAAGCCCTGGGCCTACACTGTATATAACTTTTTAAGGAACTTAAATGGGGGGTGGGGGGAGTGCTTATTTCGTGGGAGGTATATTCACAAAGTGGAAAAATTGTCTCCGAATGACAAGATAAAATGGGATTTTACATGGGATTTTGCAGTATGCTCTGATTAGTTAAGAGAAAGTTATTCCACATCCTCAGCCAATTATAAGTAATTCCCACTTAATCCAGTGGAAATAGATACAAGCAAAACTTAAGTAGAGGAGAGGCAGATGGTTGATAATAACATCTCTGAATATGGTAAATGATGCATAGTACTACTTCACAAGTACACAGCCAATCAATACTGAACATTCTCGCCTGAATGACTCCTGGATGTCCTTGTTTGGCAAGAGCTGAGATAATGGCAGGTCTTTTGGGTTGCACTGTGGATGTACTTTCCTCAAGTGTATTTCACCCGCTCTTCAGGTCCAGTGAATTGACTTGTTTCCATGTCTCTTTGTTTGTAAACGTGGTTTGATGCTCATATCAAAGTTGTCAGCCACAATTCTTAAAGTTAAAAAAAATTATCGCGGTTGCTTAAAATGAGTACAAAGAGGTTTATACATTCGTTTCATATAACTGGACTGTTTTGAAGTCTATGTTCTTTTAATTATTGCTTGGCTGGACTCATTTTTCTGGAAAATAGTCAATTATTTTTAACTGGCATAAAAATGTTATTTTCAATGTTACTAAGAAAAAACTGTTTTACACCACCACTAGTCTAGAACATTTGTCTACAAAGGAACTGAAGTAAGCTGAGTTTAAAATATGAACACAATGGAGACAGAAATAAAATCTAACGCTCAACCGCACAAAAACATATAGTTAAGCCTATTTAACTTGCTGCGTTCTTATTGCTTTTACACAATACGTTTGTGGGCCGATTTTGCAGCACAAAAAAAAAATTAGAAAATTGTTATACATGCAATTCAAATACACCTAAAATAGGTCCAGTTTGAAAACGCCCACTAATAAGGCGCTCAAATCATAGCTTGTAATTATAGCCTTGACTAATTCGAAATAATTCTCACCTGTACGT
>NW_027179742.1:147500-150000 GCF_036669935.1 Montipora foliosa
ACTGAAACTCCATGACCTCATCAAATCTCAATAGCCTCTCTTGAAGGTTGTCGGTTTTCATCGCCGTTACAAGGTCTTTGTGTTTCGTCCCTAGCTCACTGTATTGACCTTCCTTGCAGATGGTGTTCATTGCAACGGATGCTTGTATTACACTATCGTATACAGTATTGTGCTCGGCATTACTTTTAGCACTTTCACTCTTCAAAAACGCCTCCATATGCAAATCGCTCAAGGCAGAGTACATTATGCTGTGAGCTGTGAGAGCGCGCTTCATATGATTTCCTTCAAGAATCTGTCGCGTTGTGGTTGAACCATACAGCCCCGCCTCTATCCATCCCTCGTCAAAGCCACTGCCATTGATTGATGCCCCAAGAGCGCGCAAAGAAGCCATTATCGTGTGCATCTCGCCAATTCGGATAACCAGGTGGTCTAGGTCTGGGGCCTTGTGCATCTGGAGTTTCACAGCCTTCTCATATAGTTGGAGGTCAAACGTAATGACAGTCTTGTGGTGTTCTCTCATAACCACAGCCATGATCTTCAGTGCCTGCATTAGTACTGTGAGCATCGTTCTCCACTCATGCGCCGGAGCCGCTAGAAGAGGCATCATGGAAACGGTGGTCAGCTGATGGGTCAAAGACAACACTTGAGAATTGTATGGAGCCCACGTGGGGATCTTGACTTGCTCCGACCGAGACCTCATGATTGAGTTGCCTACCGACCATGCCAAGTCATTTTGTTCCGCTTTCTTGGTGACATCACTAGATGGTGTAGTATCTAATGTGTAGCCGGAGCACTTTGGTTGCGCATTCTTAGGGATATAACACTGTAATATTTCTGTGTCAGGTTATTGACTCTTGTGGAAGGGACTTGGTCCTCATAGTCGCATCAATTTCCAGTATAGTTTCAGGATCCTTAGTACGTTTTCGCTGGAACACAACCATCGCGGTTGCATGAAGTGTGTTCTTTCCGTCGGGGGTGTCTTCTGAGAAATCGGAATTGTCAACACTAAAAAAGATAAACTGGCCCTTACAGAGTTTTGGAGGAATAAAGATGCTTTGCTCACTGGAGTTTCTCAGAACAGCCTGCGCAAGCTGAGTTTCTATGCGTAGAATCCTCGCATAATTAACTGAAACGCCCAACTCATGTAGAACATCAATTACTGATTTACTTCTCATTTGCTGGTGAGCAAGGAGGCCAACCCCAACTTGCAATTGATACTCGCGCTGGTGACGAAATGTCTTCCCTTCTTCATCTAACTGAGGCACGTATCTGACTTGCCTATCAGTCTTGGTTTGGTACATAATCTGCTGCACAAGGAGAACTGACTTTCTGTTGACATCTTCCGCTCGCTGCTCCGTTTTCAGTTCAGAAACCACGCCCGAAAGTATCCACTTTAGTAATGTAAAGAGCTTCGTAGGGACAATATCTTGCGCATCTATGTCGAGCGTACCTTTGAAGTGCCAAGTATTTGCCTCCTGGATTTCTCTGCAAGTTATCTCCAACCTTGCTATTAATGTGCGATGACTGTTTAACGGCTTTCTCTATGGCGGCGATCTTAGCAGCAGATAGGGGAAAGCGATCAGACTCGTTTCGTCGATATGCACTTACGAACTCGATACCATCAACATTCTCTGCTAACAGCTGCCTCACAGATTTTCTACTAGGTAACCAGTAGCACAGATGATCTTGTAAGGCAGCTTACTTCGTGAAAATGGGCAATGTGCTCGGGGGTATTCAAGAGCTTTTGACGGGCATACCGAGGTTTAGATCATCTCCTATGAAAACTAAGAAAAATATCTAATTTGTTATGATTATCTAAAACAAAATAAATGCGGGTGGATTTCATGAAATTTGGAACTTGAATATTATCGAGCTGGTCATTTTCAGCGAGCTTCTTCAGCATCAGTGTCATTGTTTGCGCCTCGGTTGCCACCCTCTTCTTTGCCACTTTTAAAGGCATCTGAATCAAAATTGCTATCACTAGTATCCCCTCTTCTTACAGGAAAACCATAAAAACTCCCTTTATCCTCCGAATCCTTAAAAAGAGTAGTGATATCCCCATCATCAGCGGTTGTTTTCGTGTAATTTGGTTGCGCGATCGAAAGAAAAAAAACCAAACCTTGTTGAGTCTCTTATAAGCTGTCAAAATATGCTCACAAGACGACAGATGATGGGTCAATTATCCTACTAAATCTCCATAACGACAAAACATATAGATTTTCTAAAGGGGAGTGGGAGAGGCCTTAGATCAAGCCGGCATGTTACAGCCAGTTACGGCCGGTTTGGGTAATTCAGGGGTCGTTGCGCGCAGTCGGTTACGGCCGGTTTGGATGGCAATGGATTAATTTAAAATTGCAAGATATGGGAACCTCCCATCATAGTGTCCAATGGTTTCGCAGTTACCTAAGCAACAAGTAGTATGATTCCACTCAACGCTTTCTGAGCCTTTGCCTGTGACCAGTGGTGTACCTCAAGGGAGTATTTTGGGCCCACTACTATT
>NW_027179742.1:155000-160000 GCF_036669935.1 Montipora foliosa
ATTTTGGCAAACACAAATGGAACCTGTCTCATTTCATATTGTGGAGTGCATACATATTTTCAAGTAGTCATGGATTTTGCCATGCATGGTCCTGGAAAGTCCTGGAAAAGTAATTGAATTTTAGGGCACAAAAAGTGTACGAACCCTGAAGATGTGTTTCATCACTTTACCTTTTGGAGAATTGGGAGCAACTTGGGTGAATCTCTTGATGCGTCCAAGGACACCTTTCCTACTGCACTGTTTTGATTTTTTTTTTGTTTTTTAATTGGCAGACATGTTAATTTAAGTTTGCCTTCATGTCATACATTGTAGTCAGGTATTGATCATCTAATTTCTTTTTCAGAGTTGACCCAGATTGCCCAGGCTACAAGTATAACCAGCCAAAATTTATAGTATTTCATGAGATGCTGATGAACATTTTCATTTTGTTCTGTTTCAACTGCAAGGCAGACAAGCCAGAAGTTGAAATGAAACAAAATGGTACAATGGTGACTGTCAAACAGCACTGCCGAAAATGCAAGGGATATGTGTGGAATTCCCAAAGTTTCATGCCCCAAGGCAAATACCCTGCTGGCAACATGCTTTTGAGCTTTGCTGTGCTTATGGCAGGTGCCTCCATAAGCAAAGTTTTGCTAGTCTTCCGCCACTTGGGACTGTGTGCCTACTCTTCAAGAACATTCTTTGCTCATCAGCGCACTTTTATTTTCCCAACTGTCATCTACCATTGGGAGGAATACAGAGCTGGCCTCATCAGTACCTTGAAAAACATGAAGGATGTTGTCTGGTCTGGTGATGGTCGATTTGATTCCATGGGCCATTCTGCAAAATTTGGTGTTTACACAATGCTGTGCACAACATTAATGAAAGTTGTACATTTTGAAATTGTTCAGGTATGAGGTCTGGTAAAGACTATACAATGTACTTGGAATTATCCTGTTGGTAGATGTAGTCCACATCATCATCAAATTTTTTTACTTTAAAATGTGCCTTTTTTTCCCAATGTTTTGTTCATCTTTGATCTGTTAACAATTTTTGGATTTCTTTCATGCAAATTCTACTTTTTATGCGCAAATACTCTTCAATGCACATCACCAATTCCTTCTCAAGGGCCAATAATAATTATTGTGGAATAAATATAGAATATTCTCATTAAATCTGGTATCATTTTTGCTATAGTCTAATGAAACTAGTGGCAGCCAGCAAACTGAATTGGAGGGAGCCAAGAGATGCTTTTGCTTCTTAGAACAACTGGGATTGTCTATCAGTGTATTTATCTCAGACCGTCACAGGGGAATTGCCAAATGGATTAGGGAGACCTGCAGGAAAACCACACATTATTACGATATTTGGCATGTGGCACGGTCTATTACAGGGAAGCTTCTTTCAGCAAGTAAAGAAAAAGGCTGTGAGGTTATCAGTCAGTGGATGAAAGGGATCCGTCATCATTTGTATTGGAGTGCCACATCCACCAAACCAGGTTTTGTGTACTTCCTGAATAAGTCAACCTTATATGCTGACACAAAGGTCCACACTGTTTTAGAGTAATTACAATGAAAATGGGCTTTGCATTATGACTATGTGAATATTATAATGATACAATGATTTATGGTTTTGAGACCTTTTCATTTAAGCTTTTTGCTTGAGATAGTTTCATTTAAAACTTGATGTGAGGGGATCAATGCCTTAGTTTTTGAGTTCACATTAGTATTTTCGTTGTTTTTCTTATGTAGGTTTTGGTAACTTGATCCGCGAAGAATGGCATTCATTTATGCGACATGTCGCAAACAGACACACAGACCACCCTGACCCTCTGTACAAGGAGTGCTGTCATGAGGAGCTTCAACCACGGCAGTGGATAAAAATTGGTGAGGATTTCTGGAGTGACTTTCATCGAACCAGAATTGAGCTGACAGCTGGGAAGAACTGTTTAACGTGTAATAATAATAATAATAATAATAATAATAATAATAATAATTTAATATCGCACTGTACCACATACATACATACATACATACTTTATTGACTTTCCTCAAGGGGCTTTTCAAAGACAATATTAACACAAATATATTCCTATTTACAATTAAAAGATAAAAGATAAAATTTTAAAAATTGCTAAAATATATCAGTATTAAATTACAGTTCTTTAAGTAATTTGGTCCTCAGGTGATTTTTAAAAACAGTGACTGAATCACACAGTTTAAGATTGTAATCTAAAGAGTTCCATAAATTAACTATTCTATAATAAAAGGTTCTTTGGCCGCTAGCGGTTTTAAAAAGTGGAATGTTCAACAATTGAGAGTTTCTGGTGCTACGACCGCTCACCTCGGCTCGCTTTAAAAATTTTGAAGACAGATATTCAGGGGCATGGCCCGTCATACATTTAAAGGCCATTATAGCGCTTCGGTAATATAACTGGTTTGCCACAGGTAGCCAATTGAGCTCTTTACGAATAGGCGTAATATGGTCATATTTACGCGCGTCGCTCACAATGCGGCAGGCGAAGTTTTGCACAGCCTGCAGTTTGTTAATATTACACTTCGATGTGTTTGCCCATACATTGGAACAATAAAATAATTTACTAAAAACTAAAGAGTTGATAATCGTCAGGAGTGTACGTTTGTCAAAAACATGCTTGACGCGGTTTATTTGGCCAAGGCAGGACATGCAAGAAGAAGCCGTTTTAATTATGTGTTCATCGTAAGTTAAATTAGAATCCAAAATCACGCCCAGGTCTTTAGCAGTGTCTGAAGGCATGATGTCCTTTCCCATAAAGGGAAGGGAATGAAATTGCAATTTTGCACGCATTTGCCTGCTGCCAAATATCATTAACTTGGTTTTGCTAGGATTAAGTAACAAGAGGTTATTGGAGCACCATTCTCCTATTTTAAACAGATCGTCTTTCAAATGAGAAATTGCATCCAGGTTGTCTTTTAGTTGAAAGGAAGTAATGAGTTTCGTATCATCTACGTAACTCTGGGTGCTGCATTTCTGTGGTATCGAGGAAAGATCATTCGTATATATGCTAAATAGTACTGGCCCCAAAATACTCTCTTGAGGTACACCACTGGTCACAGGCAAAGGCTCAGACAGCGTTGAGTGGATTCGTACTACTTGTTTCCTGTTGCTTAGGTAACTGCGAAACCATTGGAGAGTATGACTGGAGGTTCCGACATCTTGCAATTTTAAAATCAATGTCTCGTGATTAACACTATCAAAGGCTTTGGTCATATCTAAGAGTACAACAGCAGTTAACTTCTTTTTATCAATAGCGTTAAGAATTGTGTCGGTTGTTTCAATGACAGATGTTTCACACGAATGCCATTTCTTGTTACCGCTTTGAGTCTTTGATAGGGTGTCATTTGATTGCAGATATGAAGTGAGTTGATTATGTACAACCCTTTCGCAAACCTTAGATAAAACTGGTAGGAGTGATATGGGCCTATTGTTGTTTGCCTGTTCGTGGTCGCCGTCTTTTGGAATTGGTGTAACCTCAGCTGTTTTCCATTTTGATGGAAAAACACATGTTAGAAAGGATGCATTAACAATAGACGTGATTGTGTGAACAATTGGATTAAGACAATCTTTGATGACGCGAATCGGAATTTTGTCTATCCCAGGGGCCTTATTAGAAGGCATCATTGTTATTATACGTTCTATTTGTTTATAATCAATGGTACTCAGTGTGAACTGGTCTGAAAGGGCGTATTGTCTCGGTGTAAAATAATTCTGGTTAAGTGTTAGATTGCATTCATTAGCTAGGGATGTGATTTTGTCGACAGTACTCTGACCAACAGATACGAAGAACTGATTAAATTCGTCTGCAACAGTTTTGTCGTTCTTACTGAATATTCGCTGGGATGTAGATTTATTAGGGATGCAATGGCGGATTGCTTTCCAGATATTATTGGTGTTGTTTGGATTCCTCAGGATCTGTTCAGCAACAAATTCCTGTTCAGCAATTCTGATTTCCCGTTTTACTTCCTGTCTAAAATACCTGTAGGCAGTCCAGGATAGCGGATCATTTGTTTTCTTTGCTTTCTTACGCCAGTCATCCCTAGTCTTCATCAATTCGCGGATGTTATCTGTTACACATGGATTTGGTTTATCGCGTGCTTTAAAGGTTTTAACTGGAGCATGGCGGTCAAAAATCTCAGTAAATAGCAGATCAAAAGCATAAAGTTTATCCTCAACATCGTCGAAGACATCAACTATGGACCATGGTGCCAATGATACGTCGCTGTTAAAGTCGACAGGACTATAGTGTTTAAAACTTCTGGTTGTAATATAAACAGGCTTGGAGCGCGCTTTCTTCAATCTTAAGGTGACATAAACTAGGTCGTGGTCGCTAATTGAGTTTTCCATAACCGTGGCCATTTGAACTTGTTTTGTGTCCGATGCAAGGATAACATCTAGGATTGATTTCGAAGTCTCTGTAACTCGTGTTGGCGTAGTGATCAGTATTGATAAGTTATAGGAGCGACAGAAATTAATGAGGACTTTAGCTTCAGGATTGTTGCTATTCTCAAGTCTGCAGTTTAGATCTCCTAGTAGATAAATTGGCACATTAAACGACGAGGCGTAAATAAAGTTCTCTGTAAGGTCTGAATCGAAACAAGATAAGGGAGTGTTCGGTGGTCTATACGTTGTACAGACAATGAAAGACTTCATGTTCCTAACGTGGATTTTAAGCCACAGTTGGTGGAAGCCAGAGGCCGTGATAAGAGAGATGTTACTCAAGTACTCCGTCCTATAATTTCGTGAAACATATGCACATACTCCGCCGCCATTTTTTGTCTGGCGGTCGATACGGTAGATAATGTAGCCAGGAATCTCTATCTCCAAATCTGAAACTGAACTATTGAGCCAGGTTTCGGATATAGTGAAGATGTCAAACTTGTTTTCCAGGACAGCTTCCTTTACAAGAATGAAATGCTCACGGCATTTAAGCGAGCGAACGTTAAGATGTGCTATTTTCACATTTCCAGTTGACTTTTTTAACT
>NW_027179742.1:167500-190000 GCF_036669935.1 Montipora foliosa
AGACAAACCTGAAAATCATGGTTTCTTATTGAATAAAGATTAAAAATGACAATACAAACCTTTAATTTTTGTTTGCAAAGGAAGAAAGAAGAATTGAATAGCAGCCAATCAATTTGAAATCATTCTTTTTCAGAAACTTTCCAATCGGGGTCTAATTCTTTGATTTTTCAAGGAAGGGGCTTTCAAGATCGAGGAAATGATCCATGCAGTAAATGTCCGATCAATTTTCCTCTGTCGATGATCAAATGAAAATGAAAAATTGACAAACCCTTCCGCACCATGGGACAGACAAGTCGAGACCTCAACTAACCAGGCTGTGGTTGGGAGAAGTCATGCAACCCTGGGGAGGGGAGGGGAGTTGAGTTATGGCGGCTATAAGGTTTCGCTTTTAATCTTTACTAGGGGTCATATTTTTATTTCCTCGCCACAAATGTGAAACCTATATGGTTCCCTGCAAGTTCAGACGTTTTCAACAACTTGGAACTCCACTAGGCTGCCTTTTGAAAGAGCAAAAACTCACATGCGCCAGGTACGTGATAATTTGCATTTGCTTGAAGTAGTATTTGTATGAAATATATCAAATAAAGCAACTTTTCCAGAATGAGACAACAACAAAAAAATTGAAATCGCAGGAAAATTAACACTACCGAGCCGAAATAATGGTTAGCAGTCAAGGCTGCCCCTTGAATAAACTTATAAAAAACACAATGATACAGGTAAATCAGCTAGAACTCTTTCTTACAAACTCGTGGGTTTTTATTTTTAATTTTTTTTCAAGAATACATTTTCAGATGTATAAGGCTGCTCAAAGCACTGAATTTAAACACACCATGGATCACACCCTCACAAGCTAAGCTGGTAAAATTATAATTGTGTCATATACATTTTCCTTTCATCCTATAGGAAAACCCTGAGCAGTACTCAATAATAAGGGATGAGATTTCACGGAAGATAAAGTGAAACATAAGGATAAAGTCAAACAACCGGCTTAAATTTGCAGATATGAGCAATACTCATAAGTGAGGTCTCGGAATAACTGAATTGCATTTTGGAACAACGTTGGATTTCCATTTACTACATTTTCAAACACAGTGAGAAAATCAGGAAAATGTGAACGGAAGTGCTTCGTTCTTGCCGAACTTTGGCATCCATCACATATCTGGTGTCACCTTAACTGTCTTGTCCGTAGCTGCTTGCATAATGTTTGGTACCCCTCTTCCTGTAATGCAGTAAAAACATAACATTTAAGAAATTTCTTTTCTCAATATGCCAGTTTGGTGCAGTTACATGTAAATTCCTTATGCAAGCATAGTCACCGATAAATCCTTCAACACTGATTGTCGAATTCCTTAACAAAAGCATTGTGAAATGCTCTTTTTTTGAAGCATTCCGTGATCTTGAAGCATCGATCAGAACAGGAAGATCCTCACGCTTCACGAAGCCAAATCCTTATCTAATTCCAATCGCTGATCCAGTTCATGAAGCAAAACTCGGCAGCTGTAATGCGGCTGTAATGCTGCCTCTACAGAAAGAATATTCACGTAGTCACTCGAACTTTCCTAATGAAGTCCCAAGGCATAAACAGAGCAACTGTTTACTTACAAATTCGCAACGAATTTTCGGGAAGAGGGAACTATCGCTCAAAAATTCGCCGCGCATTTTTGGGGAGAGTGAATTATCGCTAGAAAAATCACACCGATTGAAACAATAAGCGTTGCAAAATTTCGGCGAAAAATCAGCGAAATATCGTTTCAAACGAAATTTCCTCGAAAAGCCAGGAATTTCGTCGGAAATCACTTGCATTACTTTTGCACAGTACTGTAACTATTAAATACTTAAAAAAGTGCAAAATATACATTAATTACTAATAGCTAAATTGTAATGAAAACTAAGTCTGTTAAAAAAGCATTTTTTAAACGCTCAGTATTACAAATTGGAAATGTACGCTTGACTTGTCTCAGCTTAAGGGTAGCAGGGTTAATCCTAGGAAGGGAGTGATGTAAAGGATGACCTTCACACTCGCTTAATTCTTGAAAATACCTTTATCGGACTTTTCTAATTGATTAATAATGGAACAGGAGAGGATGTCTATCTTTGTTTATCACAACGATCAAGGAAACATTGTATGGTATTAAGTTCTGGTGGAGATGAACCATATACAGATATTCTGTACATAATCTTAGGCAAAACTAAAGTGCTGAATAAGTTATCCAACTCCGCTTGACAATACCCTTCCTTCCTTAGAGTTCTTAGAATGTATAGACATTTATTAGCTGCAGCCAACTTATTCTTGACATGAATAGAGAACCTTAAATTTTCCTGAAATGTAACCCCTCATATACATAGTTTTGGATGTTGCGGGATACTCTGTACTGTCTCTAGTAAATTATTGTAGCCTTTCTTTCGAAAAACCATTTCATACCATTATTGGTTGATCATTCTATAAAATTGTTAACTACATAAAGATTAGATCATTATCATATCCTGGCGATGTCATTTCCTTACTTTGCTCATGATAAATCTTTTATAAAACGTTTATTTCATGCAACAAGTCTCTGTTTTTTCACAAAGTGCACTTGTGGTGTCAATGTTGTCCGTGTTAAAAGAACAGCAACTGGGCCCTGAATGGCACCAAAGATGACATACTGAATTTTGCAGAAGGTAAGGTAATGACAAAAGTTGGGGAATGTAGGAAAAAAATTGCTAGAACTTTGAAAATTTGCTTGATGGATGATAAAATCATTCCCCACAGGCTTGTTTTTATTCCCCCCATTATAACCTTTGCAATAGAAAAATTATTTTTGCCGTTTTTTAGGTTAAATGTCTCTAGAAGGGTCGAAAATAGTAAACTATTTACAGCGATCTTACCCGCACTCCTATTGAGGTATGGAGGTCTGGCGGCCACCTTCAGATGAAGATATACAGAACAGTAAGCACAACTGAGAAATTGGGAGGAGAGGGAGGGTAAAGGAGATCCGAAGGTGGCTATTGGGAAGGAGTACAGGTTACAGTGTATAAAAGGAGATACATGTAGGAGACGCCTTACAGAAAATGCTTGAGTCTTCTATCGAAATGATGATGAATGCATTTGGGGAATACCTCTTATATTCGCTTGGGTAAGACCGCTGTAAATAGTAAACTATTTAAAGTGATCTTACCCGCACTCCTATTGAGGTATGGAGGTCTGGCGGCAACACAGGAATAATACTAGAACACAAGGTATGAATAGCCAGTCCAGTAAGCATACCCAGTCTCAAAAGAAAATCCCTAAAACTAAAACCCAAAAGAGGAAAAACGTGAAAGGAAAAAACAAAAGCTAAAGGGGAAACCTTAAGAGGGAAGTAGACGTTTAGGGAAGGACGTAGCGGTGACAAAATTCTTTAAGTCATTAAAATCAAGATAAACTCGCGAGGCTTCTCGAGACTGAGGCAAGCAGGAATCTGAAGCAAGCAGGTCACAGGGGGCCCCAGCCCGGAGGACATCGGCTAACTTAAGGTAATACAACGCAGTTTTTGAGTTCGTCCAACCAACATGCGACATAACATCTGCCAGTGGAGAGCCCGACAGGGCTAAGGTAACAGCGCAGCCTGAACGAAAACTATGAAGGGTCTCGCCATTGTCGATATGGGCATCCCGCAGATATTTTTTAAGGCGGGATTCAGCCGTAGAGCTTAAAAGAGGCTTGTCGACAATGTGGCCCTGTTGATTAGTGGTCCGAAATAAATGGCCACTGGAGAGACTGATTCCCAATTCTTGAGCGATTGCTACATAAGTCTCAATACCCTTAATAGGGCATAAAGTGGGATTAGGATGACAGCGCATTCCAAAAATATTGGAGGCGCCATCCCTAAGAGTCTTTCCCCATATGTGATTGAACAAAAATCCATTATCATCTGGGAAGCGAGCGATTTCAGGTGTTTTGACTTGCCCTAGGTCACCTCCTCTATCTCCGGAGAAGAACAAGGTCTTGAAGAATGCTTGATCTCTAGCCGTAATAAAAATGTCGGTCGGCGTGAGAGAAGTAAGGAGAAGACGCTTTTCAAGATGACGTGAGAGTAAGAGTAGCTTGTCCAGGAAAATGGGAGAAGCTTGCTTGGGAGTTACCCGAGCCTGAAGTTGCTCAGCGGTAACTTCCTTTAGATACTGCTTGACCAGAAGATCAGTAGCTGGATTACCAAGCAAAAGAGTGCGGTTCCAGTCTCCTTGGCGTCCCACCTCGGAAAAGATAGAACGTAGTTTCCCAATATAGGAATCCACCGTGGAATACGCAAGGCGCAAAGGACATTGACAAAGGGATGTGCCCCGTTGACCAAGATAAGGACATCCGGACTTATGAACTTGCGTCTTACCCTTGAGATCCTTAAACACCAGGAACCGACAAACATCCAAGGGGGTAGCATCGAAAAGGCTTTTTTGGCCTGGCAAAGCAAAAAGGAAGCTTTCTAGTTCAATCTTTAAGGACTGCTTCTGCTTGGAATAGGCTGTTGACAAGTGATTTGATTGTAGGAAGTTAATACGGCCGTCAATAGCAGAGAGGTTAAAGGTAACGGGCGTCGGGACCAGATTGTGCACACGTCGCCTGGAATAACCACAATTCTGGCAAAAACGCAAGGTGTGGTCGTTGGCATATTGGCAAGTTGGGCATGACAAGGCAGGAACAAATAAGCGAGGGACAGGGGGAAGGCCTTAAAGAGAAGAAAACAATGGTAATGAAAAAAGGAGAAAGTAAGAATTATAAACAGTTGAATAAGCGAGAATAAAATAGAAGTCTACTGCGCTCAATACATAATTCTATTTTTTATTGTTGTTGTTGTAACTAATCACAAGAGATGGGTTAACAATGTTGTAAGAACGTTGCAAAAGAAGTTCACAAGACTATTTCATGGCAAAGTTATGCAGAAAACCCATAAGTCCCCGGGAAGGGGCCAGGAAGAAGAAAAACCATGGGGGGAGGGAGAACAAACTATATCCGGTGTTCCCCGAGGTGCCAATAGGAAAGAGGGAAATGATTGAAGTAGAGGCCACCAAAATTTGCGAGGCCGAACGTCAGGAACAACAAGAGTGCAAGGAATAGACTGGGTTTTAGCAAAGCGCAAAACTTGAGGAATGAGTATAATGGGAGGGAAAATGTAAGGGTTAGAAAACAGGTGACCATGATTAGCTGGAAGCTGAGCAAAAACATTGACCCCAGAACAACCAGGAGTTGGGTATGGAGAAAAGAAAGGAAGTTGGGAGCCATCAAAAGAGCATTGTACATTTGACGGCAAAGCCATCAAATCTGCAGAGTGACCAAGCCGGCCCCCAAACTTCACCTGAACCTGCGACCAAGCAGACAGGGATAACTTGGCATCCTGCAGAGACAAAACTCGTGAAGGGGGGTCCGCAGGATTAAGAGGAGAGGGAATATAACAAAGGTTGAGATGAATATTAGCTTTTGTGACAACCCAAAACAGCTTCTTAAGAGCATTAGAGAGGGCATGTGACTTTGCACCCTGAGACTGCCAAGACCTAATGAGAACTTGGCTATCAGTAAATACGTCTACCCAGCTGTCACGGAAAGATAAGGCATCTAGAGCATTGACAAGGGCTAATGTCTCCTTGACATTTATGTGAAGACCGCGTTGATCCGCAGGCCAGTAATCGCATATCATGGCGTCATGGGCGTTGCGACCAAGGGAGCACGCCCAAGCGAAGGAAGAAGCATCAGAGCATAATTTAACTTGATGATGAAGCTCTTGGCACCAAGGAAGGTGACCAGTCCAAGATTCAAGGAACAACCAATGCTGAATTTCGTCTTTTAAAGACCCCGAAACAGAAATTGGACGAGAAGAGCGGAGACCTTTTGCAATAGCAATGTTGAGCTCATTAATGAAGAGGCGAGCTCCCGGGACCGCAAGGGCAAAAGACATGTACTTTCCAGATAAACGCTGAAGGGTTTTGACGTCTGTGGAGCTACAGCTAAGAACATGGCGGGTGAGGGAGAGACACTTCTGCTTCTTTTCCTGGATAAGCAAAAAGGCCTGACGAACCGAATCTATGAAAAAGCCAAGGTAAGGGACAACCTGCCTAGGGGTAAGGATGGATTTTTTAAGGCCAAGAAAGTATCCCAAACTAATGAGGGTATGACAAACTATAAAAATTGCGGATGATGCCCGAGCAAGGGATTTCTCCCGTTGCGAGGGGAGAGGGGCATAAGCTGGAGCCTTGATGGATAGCTGGATTTCCCCTGTGTGGCGATCATCGATGTACAACGAGCAAGGTATAAGAACAGAACGAAAGTAATGGGAGGCGAGAAGCCCAACAGAATGGTAGATGTATGCCGAGGATTTCCAGCCAAAGGGTAGAGTATTACTTGTAAAAAACCAAAATAGGTACGACTCTCTGGGCAAAGCAAGATATGATCGTACCCGGATTTGTCATCACACACTGACTGGAAAGAAGAAGGGGTAACATAACGTGGCAGACTAGAAAGAGAATCCAACTTAAAGGGTGTGTCCTTGATCCATAAATTAAGAAAGCGATTATCTTTGCACAGACAGAAAAGAGAATCCAACTTAAAGGGTGTGTCCTTGATCCATAAATTAAGAAAGCGATTATCTTTGCACAGACGCAGCTTTGACTCTTCCACTGTTAAAGGTAAAACCAGATAAGGAGGGTCAACATGACCCACTTTTCCCCAAGGAGAGATTGCCCCGGATGCTAGGCGAGCGATAATAGTATCAGAGATAAACTTAGAAAAGGGTGTACACGAGATGGCATTAGGAAAGGTCTTACGCGGGGGAAAACTGGAGTCAAAGTTTTCCCCCTTACATTGGCCTTTGAAGGGTTGACAAAATTCGTGTATATCAACACAGTTTTTGATCCAATGCAAAATCTTGGGAGTGAGTTCGAGTGGAGCACACTTGGAGATACGTTCCCAGGCAGGGAAGCAATTGTGGAGACAACCTGCGACAAAGGTTTCCGGATCCCGAAACGCGAGCATAGAAGGGTCTCCAAGGGCATGGCCATCAAGAACTGCTTCCACAAATTCCAGAGAGACATGGCCATTGTTATCTGTCATCCCCTGAGCCATCTCAAGAGGTGAGTTATCAAACTTGACCCAACGTACTGAAGGTCTGGGTACACTTTCTGGGTTGAAATCAGGAGTAGCTTCCCATTCCGGAAAGATATAGGCGAGCTTAAAGCGCTTGGGAGGGGACTAAAAGAAAAGAAAAAAGTGAAAAAAGAAAATAAGGGAGGAGATGGCTCAAGGGATGACAGCTTTGAGCCTCAGTAATCCGAGAGGGAATTAGACTCCCTTTCAAAACTGTCATCCTAGAGCGGGGCGCAAATAGGGAGAGATAAAGAAAATTGATGGACTCTAGCACAATATAATTTTATTAACCAGCAAATTTAGAGGGAGATACAAGAAATAAGAGAGATCTACTTATTAACGCCACAACCCCGCCTAGAATACGGGGTGTAGCGGTTTACAAATTGGCTACGACGAAAACATCTATTCGCGAAGTGGCCAGGGATGCCACAATAGAAACATATGAGACGCTGGGGCCTGGAGGACCCTCTACCAGAAAAACCAGGCAGATCTTGATTAACGGTGGGAACTCGTTGGGTGGGTTCTGAACGAAGCGACTTGTCCACCTTCGAGATGCGGTCTAAAACCTGCGTATATTCTTTATCGGCAAACAAAGCAATAAAGTAAGCTTGAAATACTTTATTCGACTTGTGAAGGTGACTTCTTAACGTCTGCGAGGCAACGGCAAGGAACGACGCCTTAGAATGGTTGACTTGCTTTGCCTGCGAGGCCAGTGATTCAGCCAGGGACAGTGCAGTGTACTTGTCGAAATCGGCTACGTTTCTATGGCCGTACGTGGATAGACGGGTTATTTGGCCCTCAACATCACCCTTCTGTTGGCTTTCGAGAAGCTCAATACGTTTTCTTAGCTGCTGGATAGTATCAGTCTGGCACAAATAAAGAACAAAGGAATGTAAATAAATGGATCTATATGCCACGAAAAGACATTGAGCCCACTGAAAGCGCTCAAATTTTATAAGTATGAATTTGGACATGGGTGTGAAACAGGGCGCAGAGAAACATTTGCATTGCAAAAGACACAGACAGTATCGAGAAAGCAAAGAACAAGAACATGTAAAGTAAAATGACATGAACAAACTTGAGCGCGATTGGTGAGGAGAAAGCAGGAGATACAATACATAAGACGGAAGATATTCTAACATCGAAAATGGAGTAACAAATAATACAGCATCTTTAGGGGGAAAAACAAGCGAAACTCCAAGGTAAATAGTACTAAAAGGTCTCATACCGAGAAATAAACAAAATAAACATAAATAGTAAATAATCGAATTTCCAGCCAAAAACATGAAAGCAGAAATCAGATATCTGGTGCTGTGCTCAAAGACATCTACAAACCGATATCGGTGAAAGAGGCACGAAATCAGGAGTCAGAAAAATTTAGGAATCCAATCGGATAAATTAACGTTCGTTAGGAGGTAACAAACGTGTTAAACATCTCGAGCCAGGCAACATGGTGAATTCAACAGTAGATTTCACTGGAAAAACCGATATCACACTCATCCCTTCGTGATTCATGCGATCAGTCGGTTTTTCAAGTAAAATTAACCGTGGAATTCACTAGTTAGCCAGCGAAGAAAATGACAATTAAGCAATTTCCGGGAAAACCAAAAGGCGGACAGTTCCAAAGCCTTTTATTTTCACTAATCCTACAGCCAGTAGGAATAAACAAGCCGGGAGCTCCGCTTTTAGGCTTGGCTAAATCTATATATTATTAAATCGCCTCTAAGCTGCATTTTCCGAGCTACGTTTACTGAGCAGGGAGACAAGAGAGACAAGCCAAAGTTGGAGTAAAATGGCTGTAGGCCTTTACCTACAGCCGTGTTTTAATCACACTGTAATGGATTGAATTACAAGAAATTGCTGCAAATTCTGATAAAGAGAACACTGACTACTGCCCAGTAAAGGTGAGGGCAAATTAATCGCCTGCAACACAATACCAAATGAAATGAAATGGACAGGTGCATGGGGAGGGGGCGGGAAATTCAAAACAAGTCTGCGCTTGAAGAAGCTTACTAGATGCCAGGTCACTAAGCCAATAACACGCTGTCGATGAATTCCCTTGAGCCCCCCAGTCACGTGCCCATGTCATGTTTTACTGTATGACATAATCTCTAGCATAGAAACAGGAAACACACAAGCGGTGACAAAACATAAAAATTATATTTGTAAACAAATATTCCATTTTTTATATCACTGGGTTCATAAGGTGCCTTTGTATACTGAGATCAACTGCCAATTATTGGTATTTGTTCTCAGAAATGGGATTTTGAGTCATGTGATTGATATGTCACGTGCAAAAAGCAGGTGGTCACTTTTTTTCATGTCACTTGTTCACTAGGTCGCCAGCAACAAGGGTAATGAGAGGATAGCCAAATTTTCAGACCATAAGATATATAGATTTAGCCAAACCGAAAAGCGGGAGCTCCCTAGTTATTTATTCTTACTGCCTGTAATAAAAGGTTTCTGGTTGCTGCTTTAAACAATTAAATCATTTTCTTTGCTTACTTCTATTGAAAAATTAATTGCCTAACTAGTGAATTCCTTGGTAAATTTTACGCTAAAAACTGACATTGCATGAATCGCAAAGCGATGAGTACGATATCAGTTTTGCGAGTGAAATTTAGTTTGGAATTCACCAGTTTGGCAATGAATTCTTCTTGCATGAGTTTTAAAAGAAAACAAGCACACCATTAGCAAGCGAATGGAAGGGGAAAAAAGCCATTTCAGAGTCAACTATCAATAACCAGCGAATAGGAATCACACTAAAATTAGAAACCGTAAAAAAAACACTTTGTCAGTTCAAGGTCAAAGAAGAGTTTTACTGATGTACTTTATTCCACTTTATCTCTGAAAACGAGATCATTCACAGGATTTTACATGGGTGATTTGCACCAACTAAACTAGGGGGAGGGGGGGGGGGGGTTTGGGGGCATGCTTCCTCAAGAAAATTTGGTGCTCTCAGAATGTCATTTTCCTGCATTCTGATAGCTCCTCAAGCCATTCAGACACATAAGCAGCACCACCTCCAGAAAGGCATAATTCTGTATTAACAGTAGTTGCAAACGACTCTATTGCTTACTTTCATGTTATTCTGGTTTGTCTGGTTTTATCAGACAAACCACAATATCATGAAAGTAAGCAATGGAGTTATACTGTGTTTGACTATACAAAGTAACATTTTTTTCTCTAGAAATTAGCCTATCTTTGTCTAAGGGGTCTAGCATTTAGGGCTACCTGCATTGAAGATGTAGTGGAATTGTGCGCCTGGATTGCTGTCTTGGATGCCTGTTGGAGTGCAAATAACTCTCCAGTGGGAATCGTCTCAGTTTTAGTGGAAATAGAGGAGAAAACAAATATCAAGATTTATCAGTGGGTGAATATTAAGAGACATCATTGTCATAAAAATGTAAACAGAAAAGTGAAACTGAAAAGTTGGAATCATACTTGCCTTCTTCAGCCTTACAGATCAGTGTATTTGAAATTATCTGGTCCAATGAGTTCAGACTGAGAGAATATGTAAAAACCATTTAAGCTTATTGAACACCCAGTGTCAGTGGAAACATAACTCAGAAATATTGAAGAATGAATTTTTGGCCAGATATTACCAATACAGTTGTACAACAGACACCACCTATGTGTCTGTACTCCAGTTTAAGGATTACTTTATATAATCCTGGTAGAACATAACTCACAAGTACTCTAGAACACTAGTGACTGTCTGGTACAAAATTATTCATTTAAAATATTTTCCAGTCTCATTCTTCTAGGATGTAAATTAGCAAATAAATCTGCAATTTTTTCAAGGTCTAATTCCACTTCTCTATGGGCATGCATCAGTGCTAATCCATTCAGTCTGTCCTGGACTATTGTATTTCTCAAATAAGTCTTCAGATTTCGTAGGGTTGAGATGGATCTTTCAGAAGACGCAGATCAAATAGGAATGGTTATCAGGATTTGAAGCATAGTATATATATATTCACATAAGCATCCGTATCAATTTGTTCCAGGGTGGCACCTATACTGTCAGGGAAGTATTCTCTTCTATCCTTTTTCTTCTTCCACATTCTTTCCCATAAAAAACGCTCTGCTGGTAAACCTGCATAATTAGGGATATCTTGTCTATAATGATCACAAAATTCCCTAACATTATCCTTCCAAATAGGGTCAGTAGCCAACAAAATAGAAGGAATCACAGAAAATCCTTTGTAGCAAACAAAAACATCATCTTCAAATCTGCTGTCCAGTTGCGTGAGAGCATGGTTAAGGAAGTCTGTTGTCAGATTGATTCTTTAATAGTCTTCAGGGGTTGGGGCTGGTGCATTGTTCCTGTAAACTTGCCTCTGAACTATCCTGGGCATACTTGGCTGTACTGAAACACGTCTTGCTAGAGTAACAGCTTCTTCAGAAAGAGCATGGTGTCTAGTATTAAGGTCAGTTTGCATTCCTCTTAAGGCTGATTTTAACAGAACAATTTCCTCTTTTGCTTTGAGAAGATCCATTGCTTTCTTTTGTAGCCTAACTGTGAGTGGCCTGGTTAAGTCTAAAATGTGTCTTAAAATGACAACAGTAATAATAAAGGAAAATGTAATTGCATTAATTAAGGCTTGTGTATCATTTCTACTGTTTTGATTCCAGTTTGACCTATCGCGAGGAGAATTTCTGTTCATTGAAATGTCTTCAAGTGTAGCCACAACTGGGTGAAGAAGCTCCACAATTCGGTCCATACCATCAATGCCCTCAATCCACCTTGTTCGACACACATTTACCATTTACCTGGTTGGCAGCAGGCATCAGTACTCTAATTTTGCTGATCAAATGCTGCTGTCGCTTAGAAGAATTGTCAAAAAACTCTGAGAGCTTTCTTACAACATCCATCATGTTTCTAACAAGTGGTCATTGGCATGTGTCAGCAACGCACAAGTTAAGTCTATGATTCATACATAGATAGCCTTGTCATGTTCAGCCCTAATAAGTGATGAGGCCCCATTCAAGCACCTAGACATATTGCCCGCACCATCGTATCATTGGCCATGACAGTCATCCATAGAACAAACAAATCAACTTTTTCTTTATGTCCAAAAGAGCATAGATTATTGTTATTTACTTCCAGCTGACAATAAAAAACTCGATTTTTCATTCCTGAACAAGGAAAAACCGATTAAACTACTTTTTAAAAATATCAAACGGTTTAAAGGAAAGAATTTGTGGAGTAACTTCTTGCACTAAGTATGACCTATTACTGGTCTTCTCTTTTGCTATCATTTCATTTCTGGTTTAGTCATAGGTCCTCCAGGCATCATCTAACCTTATCAGAGGTTCTAAAGATATGCCAAAAATTGCAATACAGCAGCTCTAAGCAAATTAAAAATAAACACAGCTTTAGTTTATATCCCTCTGATGCTTGACTTGAATAACTTTGTAGCTGCCAGTGTGGATCACAGCTATCAAGATATGTCAAACTGGATTGAAACCAGCAAAAAATGCAGAAAGAAGACATTTTCCAAACCGTTTTCTACCTGAACACGAAAAGCGTTGACTGTGTAAGAACTACAGGTGAAGTAGTATGGCCTTGTAGCCACGTCAAGCGACAGAAAGCACATGAAAAATGAAGCCTTGTTTATGTGTACGTGAGTTAACCTGAGTTGAGTCTGCAATCCAATTGAAAACCATTACCTGGTCAGCGGTGAGCTTCCAAAAAAAACAACTGACCTCGGTGAGCTCTAAGCTTGAGCCCGCGATATGGTCACCTGGTACTGGTAAGCGGATACCTTGTTTTGACAGGTGTCAATTGATCAAAACATGGATGTCCAATATCAAAGATGTATGATACTGGTCACATTTGCATACATGAGGGGGTGGACCTACGTACATACAATCAATGACGTCATGGCTAAAACCAAAATTTGTTGCATCGTTGGGTTACCTTATTTTCTTAATTATAGTGCTCCGCGTGCATGCACCAAACAGAGCTCTGCTATCATCAACCACTTTAGGTACTGTTGTTCAAATGCATCAAAAAGTGACAGTCAAGTGAAAGCTACTTCCATTTTGAAGGTATCTTTTATTGCACAGGGAAATTACCAGCATTAGTTTCTTGTTCCTTAAGATTTTAGCATGTCTGTGCTATGATGGGTAATATTTTGTTGTTCATCCAGAATAATTGGATAGGTCTTTTTCACCATGTGTGTAGTGACCATGAATGGACAGGAAGACAATGCGACTAAAGATGATGGGCACCCCCCTTGGTTTGACTACTGTGACGAGGATTTTGTTACCCTCCAGAAAATTATTGAGGAACCTATTCTCCTTGAAAGTTCAAGTATTATGTAAAATTCAGGTATGTCCAATTGGTAATAAAAATGCATAATTGGCAAAAATGTATTAGTGTTGCCCTTTAGTTGGAGATAATTGCTTGGTGCTATGTGGGTGTATCACTATGAAAATATTAAAAGCTCATTTAGGGTTTGTTCACACAATAGTAGAGTAGGAACACGCATGAAAAAGTGCCAGTTTGCCAAGGTGTCAAAACTATTCATTTCGGCACGAACAGAACCATGCCTATGGAAAATGTGATGTATTATCATTATGTACATTGCTGTAACAAAATCAAACACCATGTTCTGAAATCTTAGTGCACCTATGGTTTTACCTTTTGCTTTCAGACACACAGGTTCCCTTGAAAGCACAAACAGCATGTCACTTGGGTACACTCTGAAGAGATGTTCATACAAGTAAATTGCTTTATTTCATCGTGTCCTTGAAACAGGTCTAATAAAATTGACTGAGGGGTTACATACAATTTTGTTCCACTGAAATGTACATTTTTTCCCTTGTCTGTTTTGTTCTTTGTAGTTACCAAGTGTACAAAGGCAGAAGGTAACTTGCAGCTGTGGATAGGAATTACCACATCAACCGACCAATATTCCTTAAAGACAGTGGTGAAGCACGAAAATATAATAAACGAACTAAAGAATGGTACACCAGAGTAGTGAAAGTCTGCAAAGACTTTGATTATATTTCCATCCTTATGGCCAAGATATTTACACAAAGAATGTTTAATTGTCTAAAGATGATCCTGCGAGAATTGCACCAACTATCGCCCAAGTGCCACCTGTGTCCACAAAGGAATCGTTTATCAAACACAAATGTAGGTTTACAAAATAAGAAACTGATTAATCTTCAGGTAAACTGGAAACAACCAAGAACTGATCAATTGACCTCTTTAGCTTGTACGTTTTGTCTTCTCATTCCAGACAACGTGATGTTACTCTAGGGAACAGTTTCTTTCAAATGTTGTCTTATGCACATGTATATGAATGCATAACTTATGACAACACAAGAGGAAAATTCCCCTGGGAACATAACGTGGTCTGAAATGGGAAAACAAAACATACAAGCTAAAGAGGTCTATTTTCTTTCAACAAAGGTGTCTTTTATACAGGTGTCAGTATACATGTACACTGCTTGCAAATGTATACTTGAACAAACACCCCATTTCTACTACGATTATCACTTGGGTGTGACACAATCAAGGTTTGGAGACAGTTTTATCAACCAGGTTACCATGTTGTCAAGGGCAACTCGCTTGTTTTCAGTGGTAACATTTAGGCCCTTGAGGAGCTTGTTAAATAATATATTTGCAGGCTTCATTGCTCGTGACATCCAAGCCCATCATGATTGCAAGCAAGTTACCCTCGACAGCATGATGACTTTGAGCACTGAAACTTTGTTCCTTTCTCTCGCAACTGAGAACCATAGAAAATGACAAAAATTTGAAGATTCTCTGGTTTTAACATTAGTCTGTGTATCACTAAAAATGAGAATTTTTTTCTTGAATGAGGTACAAATGCTGCTTAGAATAGAGGATAATAAAATCTGGAGCAAGTTGCTGAAGTGTTAGACCAGGCAATCATGACAAGAAATGTGTACCTTCTCTTCAACAAGAAATTGACGAAATATAAAAAAATTTTGTTGTGAGCAGACCAACTTCAACCGAGAATAAAAAATCCACAAAACATTATTCTGATCTGAAACCCATGTATATTCCAGTTGGCGAAGGATAAGGTCTTCTCGCCCTCAGCACCACACAAGCAGGGGCAGCCTTTCAATTACCTTTTCCAAGGTAACCATACTTTTCCAAGATAAACTGACGGAAAGCAACCTTGCGGAAAGAAGATGTACTATTATCTTCACGATCATTTCTAATATCTGCTCTATTTCTAATACACAGTTCAAGTACTTCAAGATCCAGACATAATTTCTGGAAACGCCTTGTTGATGTGACACACCTTCTTAATTGGCAACATTTGTTTTCAATATCTTGAGCTTGACAAAGCCTACATTTACACCAGTCTGGGATTGGTTCACTGTGAGGTAGTTGTGGATCTCCGCTGCTTGCAGTACCCTCACCACGATCATTGTCAGGTGTCGTCTTCATCATCTTCCATGATAAGGAGACTATCTGCATACTCCATGTTACCCACCCCTCTACTTAGAGTCCTCACACAAAGTTGTTGCACTGTCTTTTCGTCCAAAGTTGAGATGAATTCTTGAAAATTATAAATATTGTATTATATTTTTGTACTGTATTAACATGAATCTCAGAGAGAGGACAGGAGAATAATTCAATCTGTAACCAAGCATTACTTTCGAAATTATTTCACGCAAAAACTGTGATTATCGGGCACCGATATACATGTGGTTTGTAAGAATTCTGTGCACTGAATTCTTGTGTCCATACCAATGTGGGGTGTAGACAAAGACAAAGCAAGTCATGCAGAATTTCGTTTGAAGTAATTTTCCAGTTTAATATCCAAATGTCAGCAACAAATTATAGTGCATGAAAACAAAGTGCGAAAAAAAACCAAATTTCTTACCTGTACCCTGTGATTCTCCAAAACTCTCTGTTCCTCCTCTGTTGCTCTCTCTGTCTGGCGTCAGTGGAAGGGCCACAACAGGTCCCTGATTCTGCTATGAATACAACATTGAGTTGATTTCTAAAGAAAGGTAAGAGCAATACTGCTAAGGTAGCATGTGGATGCATCAGATGTGTGACAAATGAACGACTCGTCCACTGTAAATGTTTTTACCGCTTTTTTTGACAGGACTTTGTTTTCGTGCCACAGGTACATAAGTCAGTGCAGTGCACTTTTGCTATTTTACAGGGGCAACTAGTCGTTTTTGCCGTAGTTTTTCGACATGTGTTATTACAGCTGTATGGAGTTGCCTGTAAACGAAAGCAACAAACGAAAATAAATAATTTGCACTCTTTTACGAATATTTAACAGAAGATTTATATCAAATGCAACACAGTCTTCGAAAAAATGTAGCTACACTTAACCCCATTTGACTCGCTTTCAATGGTAGCGCAGTCCATTTCCATAAACTCTGAAAACAGGCACATAAAATATATTAGTGTAATTAACGCGAGGGAGAAAAAGGGTGGATTTGGGTGATCAGTTAGTACGCAAGTTAGTTTTAACGTGGACCCTAGTGCGCATGTGCCCTAGCTGACATAGTCCCTTTAACTATTAGAGTGTAATTTTCATTATGACCATTATTACCATTACTACAGGCGTTGTTGACAACAACAACAACATTAGCTACACAATTATCCTTACTACTAACAGAAGGAGGATCACTAGCGTCAACATCATCAGAAGAATTGACACATTTGGCATATGGGAACTAAGCTGGAAACGTCAGAGAGGGCAGCACTGGCATTGACTGACTCAACAGGACAGCCTGGCAAGCCATCAACAGGAACTTGAGGAAGGACTGACTGGTTTGCCAAGTACTTGGACTCTGTTTCTGGGGAACTGCACAGTTCATCAACCAAGTCGTTGTGGTTGTCCCTGACAATATGCCCAGTTTTTCTGATGAGTGGCAGTCATGGCAGTAACGTTTTATTGGCCTCTACTGTGTGTTCTCATTTTCGTGTCTATCATCAACAGTATCTTCCACCTAGATGTTCCCTTTAGCAACATTCATGGTTGCAATCACCACGCTTGGAAATTATGGCTTCTGTGCGGTGTAAGACGCACCAGTGACGTCATACTATAATAGGAATGGGGGCTACAGAGGAACAGTGGGCACAGACGATCACTGGGCACAGAGGAACACTGGGCACAGATGATCACTAGGCACAGTGATGATCACTGGGCACAGAGGATCACTCGGTATGGAGAGTTTGATTCAGCATTTAAGCTTTGCTTTGTGAAGTTGTTTTTTGTTATCTCGTTCTTTTTGCTAATAACAGTTGACTCCCGATAACTCGAACCCTCAAGGGAAATTGAAAAAGGTTTGAGTAATCGTGAGTTGAAAACCAAGTACCGGAAATAAGAAAAAAAGGTGTCTACTGTTTTTATGTTAATACAGTATACATTTTGATGATCAAGTGAAAATGGAACAATTCATTTCTAAACTTGATTACTCTAGAAATCAGAACGTAACGTAACGTGAAACAACAGATACAAAGCAAAGCAACAGAGAAGTAAAGTACTAAAGTAATGTGAACTTTGCAGATTTCAAAGCGAACAACGTCGGGCTACTGCAAACAGAGTCCATGAGATTTACTTTTTTGAGAAATAGTTGCAGTACACTGCTTTATTTGCCACATATTGACGGATGTGGTTTGAGGTATGGAGGGTAAACATACATACGTACATACCTAATTGACCACTCCCCATAGGGGCTTTTCAGGGCCAATGAAACACAATGAAACGACGGAACAGAACAACAACAACTGTTAAGAATACCAACTGGCCGGAGGCAAACCAGTTGGCTATTTACAAGTGCAGCTGGGAAGTTGAACCAGGGACTACGAGGATCAAATTCAACGAATGGTCAGAGTGGGTCTTGAACCGGGGATCTCCGGATCTCAAGGCAAGCGCCCTAACCACTGGGCCACACTGCCTCCTATATATGTAGATGATGACTTGAAGGGAAAAGAAAATTACCTCGAGTTAGTGGCAGATATTACAGTACCCAGAGAGTTCTGCTGCCATGCCTTACGAATTGTTATCAGCAGTCCCTTGCATTATGTTACTTTAATTTGTTAGCAAGATATCCGATTCTGTTTTTATACACTCAGTCTTTCTTGGTACTCGTGATCATGAATTTGATTTAATTCCAGTCAAAACACGTACTTGAACATTATAACAAGCATAAGATCTCATCCCTGCCCTCAGGAATAGATTTGTGGAAACCCTTCACATCAACTAATAAAAGAGAGTGATGATGAAAATAAAACGATATCTTATTTCACTACCTAGGTTATATAGTAGCTGCTTATATACCAACGATTGAAATTGTCTTTCCTGTTCATAACAATGTAACAAAGTAAAGTTCATACTTTATGTCCTGTGATATACTGCAGTGCGAATTGAACATTCGCTTATGAAAGTTTTTTTCCTAAAAACTACTAACTGTTCTTACTCATATCTCCTGTTATACCACTATACGAATGTACAGTCCGTACACTAAGTAGGGGCACCCAACAGAGGCCTTGAATTGTTATTTCTTGTGTTTCCAAATTGTTTTGTGGCGTTTTAAAGAGAACTTTGTTTAATCTGACTAATTCGTTCGCATTCTTTAGCCAGAAAGTTTTAGGGGTCAGAATCTTATCCCCCGAATTTCTGAGTTGAGTTTGGCTATCCCGACCAGAAATTTTACCTGGCCTTATTTCGCTCCTAAAGGACAAGGGGAATGACCCATTTTGATTTCAATAAAGTTGAGATGATCAATTTTGCAAACGAAAACTCGAGATATTCTTCGTTTATTGTTTTCCAATAGATTTTCTTCTGAAACAAATCGTTGGGTGACCCTGTGCTCGAGTAAGCTGATTGAAATTCAGTTCAACAAGACAACATTAATCCTCTTCGGCTACAATGTTGTGAAGATCTTTTAGTTGTCTTTTTTTGGGTGAACTTTCGAGGAATCTTTTAAAAGCCTCTTTGGAGATCACTCCTTTGTCTGCTCGCTCATTGAAAGCCGTAACTTCGTAACTCGTCATCTGACGGTAATTTCTTATGAAAAACTTGACTGAGGCCAACCTTGAGGAGTTTTCCGAAGCCATCCTTCTCTAGGTTCTCCATGATGGCTATGATAAGGGAGGCTGTTGGTCTGTTGTTCCCACTGGAACTTTTTTGTGCCAATCGTGTTGAAACGAATGGCCCTTTGCACATCAAGATTGTCTCCTTTTTGTTGAAGTCGCCGGTGGTCATTTCATCATCACAATAAACAAGCTGTCAAGTACAAAACCAATTGTCACGCTATAGTCAAAAATGCACACTTACTACGACTCTTCATTCAGAATAATGCAGTTATTTTATGAAGACATTTGATTAGAAAGTGACGTCCCCCGGGTAGCCGAGTTATCCCTAGCAGAGCGTTTACCCTAGCACCAGGGTAACCCTATCTGCCCTGCTCAAAAAAGAAGAAATGTGTGAGTGCTAGGGTAACCTTCCTGCTAAGGTAATCCTGTCCCTCCTTGTAAAGAGGGCGTATCAGAAATTTTTAAAAAAGTTTTTATCCCTCACAATTCCCAAACTAAGACGTTTTAGCGATAATTTCTAATCTACTAAAAATAGTAATAACATTTTTTTATAATAGTTATAATAATAACAATACTAATAGTAAGGCCTTCTTTATCAGTCACGAAAATTCTGTAATTATAGTGTTTGTTTATTTGTTTTAATTGTCATCGGCCAAATTGCAACTAATTGGGTCACTTACCTTGGTCGAGAATTCTTCTTTGTTCTGTGAAATAATTACACAGGGTGATACTCTGTTCCAGAGTTATAAGGCTTATCTCCTCACTTGGGGTAGATGGCTCATCTCCTCCAAGCATCTTCGTCAATTGATCATAGACCATGTGCAGGACTGCGGCCAGTCAAAGGACATGTCGGCCGTCTTTTGAAACGTCTTCAGGGCATGCATTCTTTTGCCATTGGCTATTAAGAGATGCTGCAATGGCATCAATGAAAGCCTCGTACCTTGCATTGGCCGCTCCACTCAGGGTGTAAGTGACCGGCCCATTGTCAAAATTGGAGAATTCATAGATCTTCAAATAGAGGGCCCTGTAATTGTGAATTGTAAATCTATGTGTTGGGACATAATCTACCTTCCACCGAATTAAAATTAGAAATACATGATGCAATTAACCAGTATCGGTCTTTTCATGGTCAACACCTTCGGCACTGTTTACCCCGACTCTCTGGCTTATTACAGGTCTTGTAGAAAAATTCTCAAAGTGCAATAACTTCCAACTGTTTCCAGTAACATTGAGGAATCTTTAGGAGTCTTGTAATGCCCACTGTTTGGGTTATCTAACAGGTTGCCTCTGCCGGATGAGGGTACTGACAGTCTTTTTTTATATATGAGTCAAATATCTCTGACTTCCGTCTACATTCGTTGCCATGGTCACTGGAAGGGTGCACATATTGACAGTGTGATTATCCTTACGCGTGTGATGTTTAGCATAAATTGGGAAGAAAATTAAGACCTTGCCTGGCAATTAATAGCGCTTACCTGAGATCCTTTACAGGACACTGATTCAGTTTGGTGATGAACTCGTGTGTCTCACCGGCTGACAAACGATGAGGCATTGGTTGATAAATGGGTACCCTGTCTACCGCACCGTCTCATCTCTCCTTTAACTTAACATACAACGGGAAAAACCTATTTGGTTGACTGTAACCGGCCAATGATACTCCAGGATAATCAATCACTTACCAAGTGCTCTTGTCCTCTTTTGTGTAAACCCAATTGCTACTGTCGTAAAGCTGGATCAAACGTTCCATATCGATCTTGCTCTTCTCTCTAGAAACAGCCAGCAATTGCTCAAACAACTGCGACAGCTCCTCTTTGCCAATTATGGCCTTGTGTCCCAGAACTGATTTTAGTTGTCTGAAGAGCCCAGCTTTAATGAACTCATCAATAAACAGGGGAATATCTTGTTTTGATTCGACGTGTAACCCTTGCAAAATAATTCTGAAAATTCCTAGGAATTGGAGGTGTGAATTTTCACAGTAAATTCGGTATTGGAATTCCCCGTGTAACAGGACTTTCCATTAATGGGAAGGAATTACTGGGAATTTCTGAGAATATCTGGGAATTTTAAGAAATTGCTAGGAATTTCTGAGAATAACTGGGAATTTTTAAAAACTTGCTGAGTAAGACTTCTTTCATAGTCTACTGCTCTTGGCTGTGATGCGATCACCAATAAAGGCAAGATATATTATTTAACTAACTTTGAAGCATCTGAAGGAATGGTTTATTCAGTTTTAACTTATAAAAGCTTCACATTGACGCCTTCATTCTGCTAACATTTAATGGTAGTTCATTGCTGAAAGAAAGCCTCTGGAGACAACATGACAAACAGAAAATACAAAAAAGGCAAATTAAAAGCGTCACATCATTTTAAGCTTAAGATTTATTTTCATCATAAATGGCAGTGTCTAAGTTTGTGAAGCATGCCAGTGCCGTAATCATTGTGGCACTTCCTTTCAGTAATATTAAGTACCCGAGTGCTGTGGAAAAGTTTTACCAAGAAAATTGAGATATTTAAATCCACTTTCCAAATACTTTAGGACAGTCCCTTTATACAGCATGCTTCTTCCCTTAGAATTCTTGCCAGACAAGACTTGAACGCCCATAATCCTTCTGTGATATCTTCATCGCCGCTAAGTTGTGCTTCCCTGGTGATGCTCCAGTGTCTTTGCCGTCCCACTGGAGCACAAAAAAGAAACCATTTTGACAAGCAATTAAAGGGTATTTAACTATTAACTAAAATTAGTTGAAAGAAAAGGTCAAGGCAAGTGTGAACAAAGGAGCGTTCAACGGAAAACTGATTTCGAAAGAAAGCGCCATGAGAGAAGCAAGAATCATGGGAAATTGGGCCAAGCAGTCGCTCCCAGACACTTCTCGGCTTTCAACAGTGCGAGTCCCAAGGACAAAAAACTGGTCGCTTTTTGTTCAAATTTGTCGTATTTGCGATGAGTTTTGCTGAAGAAACGCAAACGCTTTATGAGGAAATCAATGTAGGAAATGTAACTTACTTCAAATGCGCTTTCTGTTTCCGAAAATTGTCAAGATTGCAAAGGATTGAGAGTCACTTGAAAACTGTTCACGGCAATTAGGTGAGACACTAGGGGTGTCGACACTAGGGGGTGTTGACACGAGGGGTGACGAGAAGAAAAAAACACAGACACTAGGGGTGACGAGAAGAAAAAAAAGTTGTTGACCGATCGAGGAATAAAGTTCATTTAAAGAGCAAGTAAGAAAAAGAAAATGATGAGGCAGTAAGAAAAAAATGAAAATTAAATCGGTTGAGATTTTACAAAAAGATTTTACTGACATTTTCAAGAACACTCTCGGAAGCAAAAAAAATGCTTGGAACTTGAAAC
>NW_027179742.1:195000-232500 GCF_036669935.1 Montipora foliosa
CAATCAGTCGTCTCGGTGCTCCGTCTATATGTACGGTCCGCTCAAAGCAGTCGGATGAGAAATGAACAGAGCAGATCTTGAAAAGCCCCTTGGGGTTGAAGTTTGAGCTGTGAGTGCGAACGAACGATTTCCACTTGGCCAATTCATAATTGCTTTTTGGCGTATGCAAAGAGATTCTAATTCGCGGATTTGACTTGTTGCTGCAGTCCTGTACAACACAGCGACAAGCTGGCATATTCGCCTCGAATTTTTTTGCAAACGATGAGCATTCACAAAGGAATATCCTTTCTTTTTCACATGTATAGCCCTTACTTCCTCTAAGAGCACTTTGGTTTTGATGATAAGATGACGTCACGGACTGCCTGGGGTCTTGCTGTGGACAATATTTTGGTTTGAGTAATGGCGGACGCTCAGTCACGAAAAACACGCATCGAAAAAGCGCATTTTCATTGGGAATTTCGAACTCAAATTTGGCATGCGTGATTATTGGCCTTCAACGATCACGGAAAGTAAAGAAAAAGAAAAAGTCAAAATTTCGTCTTAGTAGCATTTTAAAGGAACATTTACCTGAACTTTTGTACTGGCAAATTGTTTTCAGCGACAGAATCGTAATCCTCGAATTTCCTAGCTGAAATTGGCTTTTCAAAAATGCTATCCTACCTTCTTCTCACATTGAAAAACGTATCTTTTCCTCTTCGAAAACAAAAGGAGTTACCCACTCCCATTCTCTAAAAAGTTTGATGACTGGCATTTATTCTGGGAAAACTTGAGTGGTTCTTCACAATTTAAAGGGAATCACCTGGGCATGTTTGGTCATCCTAACAGAGTTTTTTCCAAGACAAATCGTTGGGTGCGACCTTTGCAATAGGAACATTTTAAATAAAGGAATGAAATCATTTCTCACCTTTTATGAAAAAGAATAATGATTTGAAGTGCTGTGAGAAGACACAAATGCAATGCAGCTCTTAATCGGATGTGTCATCGAATCCTCAGTCTCTAAGAATGCATTCAACCTTTTTTTGGGTGGTGTTTATGATTGGCAATAAACAAAGCGAGTTTCAATTAACCATGCTTGTTCAGATACGCACCTTACAGGGGGAAATATAAAAGACGAAAACCAGACATGCCTAATAAAGGAGACACTGCTCTTCAAAGTTTAATTTAAAATGGAGGCTTTACAAGCTTGGCATATAATTCTGGACTTTGCTCTTCCTTGGTTTTGATTTTGATTTGCAACATAATGGATTCGTTCTTTGTACCCGTTGGATTTCAGGGCATTGTTGCACAACTGCGAGGTTTTATCGAACTCGTCTTGGTCGCAGGACAAACTCGATACTCTAGTGCCTATGGATGTTGCAATTTGCCTAATTATAGAAGGTGGGTGATTGGATTTGGCGTTGATGTACAATGGATCGTTGTCAGGTTTTCTGTATGGGAAATACCTCCCAGTTGTTAGATTTAGCGTGACATCGAGATAATTCACCACCTTGAGGTTGCCTTGCACTGTTATTTTCAATCCAAGGTCTCCGATGACCTTAGAAAAGGCTTTTCTTGCTTTGTCGCCCGCCCTTGCGTTCATATTCTTAAAGACTGCCAGGCCGTCGTCTCTGTACAAGCCAATGTCCCCTTCCGGGAATTTCGATGATAATGTGTGTAGGATGTACAGACCGACTAGCTGGCAAACCTCAGCTCCGTCATAGCAACCCATGGCTACATCAAACATAGGGGAATCCCCTCTCTTGACCCAGGGTTCGTTTTTATCAAAGAGGAGAGTTTTCCTTGAGTGCATGATGATTTCAATATCCTGCTCTGAGATGGTTGTATGTTGTTTTGCATACCCTAGCGATGACCAGAGTATTTGCTCTGATATGGATGGGTAAAAATCCACAAATGTCAAAAACCAGAAATGAATGCCTGTGCTTTTCTCCGATGTTTGAAAACCAATCAATCACAGATTTTGTGTTCTTCCACTGGTTCAGTTTAGTTTTGGATCTAATGTTGTTGTCGATCCTATCCAAGATTTGCTTGCTTATCAGCCCAAGGTTATTTTTTGCGGGGTTAATTAGTCTGCAGTTAGGGTCGTTTTGGAAGTTCTCTTTGTGATCCTTAAGGGAGATGAATGCTTGCCTCTGTGCCATCTTCTCAACTCTGTCAGATACCTCAAGCTTGTTGGTGATATTTTGCAGCTCATGGCCGATGTGTTCCTCGGTTTTTTCGTCTGCTTTACGGTACGTTTTTGTGACGTTTTCTCTTAACATCTTTTCATATTGGTCCCTGTCCATCTCGTACAGGTTTCCTGTTTTATCAGCAAACACAAGGACTTTCTTAGACGAGTTGATACTCTTTACATCACGCCTCAGTCCTGGAATGCATTTGTCCTGGAATTACATTTGTGTATATATATATATATATATATATAGTGAGAATAAAAGCAGTTTACCCAACGATGAACTCCCAGTAAGAGGATCCAGAGGATACGTGTCTCTCCGTAAATCTGTAGATAGGTATAATAAAACGACGAAGAGACAAACTCTTGACAGTTCCAGCGTTTAATCGACGTTTCGGCCTTCGGCCTTCGGCCTTCTTCAGGATAGTTTAAAAGTTAAAAATTAAAAAAGCTGTATACAATGGTTGTGAGTGGCAGAGTTACGGGCTTTTATATAGTGCACAAAAAATGGAAATTAAGGTTACGTAACAAAAGAAAAGGTCTTAATTACAAGCTAAGCAAATCAAAAAACAATTGATAAAAAGGAACAAACAGACTAATTAGATAAATCGTGTTATTACGTAACAAACTCCCCATTGAGGGCCTCTGAGTGAATGTGCGGGTCAATGTCATAACAAGGTCCTCAGAGAGGGCCCCTAAACAATGTAATAGATTCCCAATCGAAAGCCCGTGAATGAAAAACCAAACACAAACATAACAGAATCCCCCAATAGAGTTTTTGAACAAAGACAACAACGACTAAGTGAAGGCTAACAAAACAAAAGGGCAAGATTACAAACTGGAAACATTCAAAGCTAGATGGGAGCTAACGGGGTCCTACAGACAGCAAAAATTACGATGATTACAAATTTGGGCTGAAAAGAATTTACACTACAATAGAGACAAAGTCAACTGTTGTAGCAGATACAATTTTGGATTTGAATTCACGCCTTTTGTTAAGACCATGTGGATATAATGAAAAGAGTTGTGAGGTCCAATATGCTTCTCTGGTGAGGAGCAGTTGTTCAAGATGGGTGGCATTTTTGTGGTTTACAATTTGTTCGATAATAATAAAACTAATTTGACAAATTTGATGCTCAAAAGAATTATAATGGACCGCCAGCTCACATGTTCTTCTGTTCTTAAGCATTGATGATTTATGGTTACGAAAACGAACCTTGAATTCTGTTGAAGTGGAGCCCACGTACTGCTTTTTGCATTTGTTACAAGCAGCCAAATAAATGACATTTTTGGAAGTACAGCTTAATTTCTGATTAATCCTATATATGCGGCCCGTAGCAAAACTCTTAAACTTAGTATCTTGAATCAAAAAATGTTTACAGAGGTCACATCTTTTGTTACATTTGCAACAACCTCGATCATCTTCCAAGGTTTCATTTCTGGCTTCAATGTTCCGAAATTTAGATGGAGCTAAGATTTCTTTTAGGTTTTTTGTTCTGCGAGAAGCTGGGAAAATCGACTTTGATGGAAAAATCTCTAAAAGCTCAGGAGACAATCTAAGTAAGTGGGAATGTTTTTTAATCACCTGCTGGATGTCTGGAAGAATTGGGTTGTAGTCAAGTACTAGAGGAAAAACCTTTTTCTTTGGCTTGACTCTTTTTGTTAGGAGTTCGGACCTCTCATTGGTTAATGCTTTTTCAAATTGTCTGTCCACTAATTCCTTGCTGTAATTTTGTGAGCACAGATATCCTTTATATTCTTCACATCTCTTGTTCAAAAATTGGTCTGTAGAACAATTGCGTTTAATTCGAAGAGCCACCCCATAGGGAATTGCACGCATACAATGTGATGGGTGCGAACTCGAAAAAGGTAAATAAAGATGACTATCGGTTGGCTTAGCATAAATATCAGTGATTATAAACCCATCTTGGAGGTGCAAAGTAAGATCTAGAACGTTGAGGCTACTCTCCGAATATACCAGTTCAAACTTGATGGTGGGATAGAGTGAATTAATATACTCCGTAAATTCTAGCAATTTCGTCAAACCAAGAGTCCAAAGATCAAACACATCATCTCTATACCTCCACCAAAGCATAGGCTTGCTTGCACCTCCAAGTTTAGCCTTCTCATCAATTAATCCCATTGCCAAATCGGCGTAACTACAGGCATTTTTGGGGCCCATGGCAGTGCCATGTTTCTGAATAAAATTTTGATCTGCAAATTGACAATTATTAATTTGAAGACAAATCTCAACGGCTTCGACTATACAATCCGTAGATGGAAATTTATCGTTCCTAGAATCAAGCGCCTTTTTAACAGCTGAGATTCCTAGGTTATTATCAATGTTGGGAAACATAGCCACAACATCCCAAGATACAAGCAAACTACCATGGGGTAGGGGACCTTTCTCAGCATTTAAAGCCTGAATTTTGTTAATTAGATCACTTGTGTCTTTAACGAAAGATGGAAGGTTCTGTGCTAAAGGCTTGAGATAAAACTCGGTGAAGGCAGAAAGTCTTTCGATTGACGTTCCACAGCAGGATGTAATTAAGCGGAGTGGATTGCCCTCTTTATGTGTTTTCACATTACCAAAAGCTACCCTCGGTTTAGGTTCCAAATTGGTAACCCATGTGGCAATCTCTTGACTTATCTAACCTTCACCGAGCCATTTGCGTCCCCAATTTTTGACCTTTTCAAAATGCTCCGGTGTTGGATCGCTATTCACCTTATTATAATGCAAGTTGTTGTTAAGTTGCCCTGACATTTTATCTTGATATTCTTCTTGATTAAGGATTACAAATCTAGAGCCCTTGTCTTGAATTCTAATTACTTTATCACTGGACTTAAGATTAACAAAAGGCGTGAATTCAAATCCAAAAATCGTATCTGCTACAACAGTTGACTTTGTCTCTATTGTAGTGTAAATTCTTTTCAGCCCAAATTTGTAATCATCGTAATTTTTGCTGTCTGTAGGACCCCGTTAGCTCCCATCTAGCTTTGAATGTTTCCAGTTTGTAATCTTGCCCTTTTGTTTTGTTAGCCTTCACTTAGTCGTTGTTGTCTTTGTTCAAAAACTCTATTGGGGGATTCTGTTATGTTTGTGTTTGGTTTTTCATTCAGGGGCTTTCGATTGGGAATCTATTACATTGTTTAGGGGCCCTCTCTGAGGACCTTGTTATGACATTGACCCGCACATTCACTCAGAGGCCCTCAATGGGGAGTTTGTTACGTAATAACACGATTTATCTAATTAGTCTGTTTGTTCCTTTTTATCAATTGTTTTTTGTTTTGCTTAGCTTGTAATTAAGACCTTTTCTTTTGTTACGTAACCTTAATTTCCATTTTTTGTGCACTATATAAAAGCCCGTAACTCTGCCACTCACAACCATTGTATATAGCTTTTTTAATTTTTAACTTTTAAACTATCCTGAAGAAGGCCGAAGGCCGAAACGTCGATTAAACGCTGGAACTGTCAAGAGTTTGTCTCTTCGTCGTTTTATTATATATATATATATATATATATATTATATGTAGAGTTGATAATGTAAATTGGCCACCGTACAGAGATTCTAAAAGCTGACGTTTCGAGCGTTAGCCCTTCGTCAGAGCGAATCCACGAAGGGCTAACGCTCGAAACGTCAGCTTTTAGAATCTCTGTACGGTGGCCAATTTACATTATCAACTCCGTTGATAAAACCAAATTTTTGTATACTACTTCCCCACCGACGCAGCATCACAGTTTCTTTAGAAACTACCCCTTCATTCATTTATTATATATATATCTGAGCGAATTAGCTAAAAGGTAGCTGCTGGAGTTTTCGCTTGAGCACACGCATAGCCCGTGTTCAAGCCATTGTGGCCTCTCAAAATTGAGGGGTCTTGCTGTCAAGGCCTGCTTTGCCAAACAGCCCAGGGACAGTTCTAGCTCTGAGTTGTGTGTCAAAAGCACAGGGCTGGGGGGGTTGCTGCTTTGAGACTTTAACTGCAGTTAGAGTTTGTGGCCTTGTTAAGTGAGACTTTACAGTGTAGCTTGCCTTCATGGGCAATTTTCCCTGCACCAGTGTAGACCTGAATGATAATTTGCTTTTGATCACCAATTAGAGTGAACCCACACTGTGCTGTGGGTGGATGATTGGCAGTTGTCTGACCAAAGCACAGGGGTGGGGAGGGTAGCTTTTCTTCAAGTTTGTGACGGCAGCAGAATTGGCTTGTTTTCACAATTTCTGCAGCCACCTTTTGACAAATCCAGTTAGAAATTTATTATTATCTGCGCATTTCTCTCCAGAATGGCATTCTGTGAGCCAGGCTGAGTAAATCGAGTGTCATCAGCCGATTTTTGACTGAATTTCAGGCGTTTGGCCCTTGATATCTGAGCGAATTCGCTAACAGGTAGCTGCTAGAGTTTTCGTTCAAGCCATTGTGGCCTCTCAAAATTGAGGGGGCTTGCCATCAAGGCCTGGTTTGCCAAACAGCCCAGGGACAGTTCTAGCTCTGAGTTGTGTGTCAAAAGCACAGGGCTGGGAGCGTTGCTGCCTTGAGACTTTAACTGCAGTTAGAGTTTGTGGCCTTGTTAAGTGAGACTTTACAGTGTAGCATGCCTTCATTGGCAATTTTCCCTGCACCAGTGTAGACCTGAATGATAATTTGCTTTTGATCACCAAATAGAGTGAACCCACACTGTGGTGTGGGTAGGTGATTGGCAGTTGTCTGACCAAAGCACAGGGGTGGGGAGGGTAGCTTTTCTTTAAGTTTGTGACGGCAGCAGAATTGGCTTGTTTTCTCAATTTCTGCAGCCACCTTTTGACAAATCCAGTTATATATATATATGGTCTGGATAGCGCAAGTGTTACTAATATTTTAAAAAATACAACCACACTTTTGAAAATTTCGGAACATGTTTCGATGTTTCAAACATCATCTTCAGCCATAGTGAGTGTAACATTAAAATTTTTACAAGATAATTCGTATATATATATATAACTATCAATACAATGATTCTTTGTAGATAAAATGTTCGTTCCATTACGTAAAATTCAAACGAACCAACAATATTATAGAGAACACAACTGACATAACGGTAAAAGTTTAAAAGTGTAATGCTAAACTGACATGATCAACTTGTTTGTTGAGTTCGGGTTTCAACTGCTCAATATGGAAGCTCTCCTTGATTTTGAGTTGATAGAAAGAAGTAGCATTATCAATAATTTTGAAGCAAGAAACATCACAATTATCGGGACAATTTTTAGAAAAACTAAGATGCTTGAAAATATGAGAATTTTTGTCCCGGAAAAGGTGCTCATTTACACGTGTGTAGAAATGTCTGTTGGTTTCACCAACGTAGCGAGCACCACAGCCCCCACAAGTAAATTTGTATACAACACATGATATGGGAGAATCCAGAATGAAATCCTTTGGACTAAAAATGTTGCTCAGTTTGAATGGAGAGAAAATTACATTTAATCTACAAAGAATCATTGTATTGATAGTTAAAAAAAAAAAAAAATATATATATATATATATATAAGAATTATATTTTAAAATTTTAATGTTACACTCACTATGGCTGAAGATGATGTTTGAAATATCGAAACATGTTCCGAAAATTTCAAAAGTGTGGTTCTATTTAAAAAAAATATATATATATATATGTTTTTTTTTTGACAGTGTAGCGAGGGTATCCAATAGAAGCTAAAAGCTTATTAACACTGGGCACCTCAATCGATACAGTAGATCGTAAAACAAAAAATAATAAATAATAGCCGGTGGGCGAGTTTAATTTAGTGTCCTATCGAGAAGAAATTTTTTTAATGAGGTCTTAAAGCTAGGATAACTGCTGGACAAGGTCAAATTACGAGGTAGGGAATTCCAAACCTTGGGACCTTGATGTAGGATCGTAAACTGCTTAATATTAGTTCATAAAACAAGCCACAAGGAAAGCATTTATGTTAAAGATGTCGAGGAAGTTAAGGCTGTAAAACAAGGGTCCAGTATGAGCAAAATAATCAACTCCACCTATGATTCTAACGATACGTTTCTGCAGGAGAAGAAGCCTGTTTAAATTAGAGGGATAATTTGAGGACCACACAATGTTGCAGTAGTTAAGATAGGGATATACTAAGGTATAGTATAAGGACAACAAGGATTTCCGAGAGAGATAAAAACGAGACTTGCTTATAATTCCAATGGTTTTCGAGATCTTTTTGGCAACATAACAAATGTGTGACTTCCACGAAAGATGCTGGTCTACGAATACGCCAAGAAACTTCGTTACCTCGACTTGCTTTACAGAAACATTATCCAGCGTGATGTTATTATTAAAAGTGATGAATTTTTGTTTTGGATGAAACAATATATAATTAGTTTTGGAGATGTTAAGTGATAGTTTGTTGGCTTTGAGCCAGTCCGTTATCTTCATTAATTCATAAAATTTAATGATTTCAGAGGAATCATTGTTGTTATTTTATATTCCTGTGTAGTATCAAATCTAATGTGAGCTCTACAAGATTATTATAATATTTCTTGCTGAGTCAGCTACATGAAAGTTTTCCTAGGAATTCTCGTCCAATTTAATTCCAGGGTAAAACAAATCCTAGGAATTCCTAGGAATTCTTAGGAATTATGCACGCTCACCAAGCAAGATTAGTAAAGCTTGGAATTCCTAGGAATTCCATGTTCCAATTACCGTGAAAATTCACACCTTTGTTCCTAGGAATTCCTAGCTTTAATTTGCAAGGGAAGGGGAACAGCATTTCCAAGTGCACAATCAAAGAATCCATTTTTGTTGAAACATTCGGCCATGTGGTCATAATCTTGGTTTTCATCAACTTCCAAATAGGATGCATATTCACTTCTATGTTCTCCTAAAAATTCAACAACAGTGAGCTTTCTTAAAGTCGTTATCATGCACAGCATGCTTACATTGTTGGTCACCCCAACGCTCTCCAAATGTTCTAATAAGCTTGAATTTACTTCATTTCCAGGCAAATTAAGCTGATTTTGCAATGCAAATGCTATTGATAAATACCCTTTGTAATCCATAACCAGAAAGCAAACCATATATTCGCCTTTCTGCGTTCATTTCGTCACAACTTTCAGAAAAAGGAAGAGTTTGAAAGTAAGAAAAGGACACTTTTTGTCATGCTCAAAGTTCGTATAGCTGGAAGTAGACCTGTGTTTGCCATGGAAGCAAGCTTGGATGCCAATCATAATTTCAACTGAGCATTCTTGACTGCGTCAAAAGCTTCAGTCTTGATGATACTGTCTTGTTTATCTGTAAGACACTCGTCACTTGATGAGCCTTCATCAAGTGACTTCAAATTCCAAGTATGCCTGTACAAAGCAGTTCATGATCAACTTTCTACCCGGAGTTTGTAAAGTCATAGTCTGTTTTTTGCATGGAAGAAAACTTGTAGAGACAGAGTCGTGGTGCATTTGTTTGAGCAAACGTTCTATGTCTGTAATTTTCAGTCTGGCATGAACGTGAGACATGGTTGGTCGAACACCGATAAACACGGCTAATAAGAATGGCATGTCCTTGAATGCAGAACAATCTTCCTGGTTGATCATGAACAGACTGGCCATCTTTCCAGCTTGTTGCTGTTAGGGCCAAATGACAGTTACGGCATACTAAATCCAAGGCAGTCGTTGTTAACGGATCCCAGATAATTATATCAGGGATGTTTGATTTTCGATCTCCCTGCACTCTCACTGGAAAGTTTACTGGATCTTTGCTCCACGCCTCTAATTGTCGTTGTAGAACGACTTTGCAGTCATGGGATAAGCCCATTGAGCTTCCACAGTATGTGAAATAAACGAGGATGAACACAGTAAAAAGTGCAAATTTCTGCATGCGGTTTTAGTAGAACAGAAAATAAATTAAATAAATAGTTAATAGAAAAAAGATATTTAGAAAGAAGTGAGACTACTTTAAAGTTCACAATATCAAGCCGCCTGGTTGCGTTAACGTGTGGACCTGCTCGTTGGGTAAAGTTTGGTTTCAAATGTCACTGATCCCTGTATCTGACGGAGAGTCACAAGAGAGGTGGTAAAAGCGCTAGGGAAGATTAAGTGAGATGGGAATCGTTTTCATGAATCAATCTTATTAGTATGTGCTTGCATTCAATAAAAGCAATTTTAGTTACATTTATTTAGGATGGGACGGAAAGATGGGACGGAAATGAAAGCAAGGTGTAATATTCGCAGGTTAGTGGCTGTTTTCTCGCGCTTGATCATCAAAATTGATTTTAACTTGATTTTAAATTGATTCAACATTAGTCTGTTTTGTTCTCACAAAGATCGTAATCAGACCATAGCTGTTATGAATTAATCAAAAAGTAATATCTATTAAATTGCACTTTTATTAAATGGGTACTTTTATACCAACATAATACAATTAAATAAGAACTATGAATCAATTTTGCATACATGTAGTTGTATTTTAGTACAGTCAAAATTTCATATGTATTTACTTAACAATGTAATATTTTTGTTAATAATTTTGTCGTAATCATCAAATTTCCATTTATATAATCAACTCCTTCCTGATAAATAATTAGAATGTAAAAGTTCTCTTCAATAAACGTGATCAGAAACGTGATGAAATTTTCTTACATCCTCTATTTTATGGACATTGAAAACAGCAATAACAGAGTTGCAAGTTTCTAATGAGGTTATGAAATCTGAATTTGAACAATAACATCACTTTCCTTGATCTCTTGACCTCTTGAATTGATCTTGCAGCTTCCTCTGCTGTCCCTTGATCCATTTGTCTACATTCCCTTGGGTTGTCTGGTAGCGCTTCTCCATGACAGCTATTGGAGAAAAAAGAGAGATGGAGTTGGTCTTAAATAGAACTTTAGTGCAACTCAGAAATGAGTTACACAGAAATGACCAAGGTTGACAGCTGAAATCCAAACTTCTGTTTGGCCACTAACTTATCATGCAGAAATGACAAAAGGATTATTCTCTTTGAGCCTGTTCAAATTCTCCCTGAAAGTTGGCAATAGTTTTTCCTGTTTGACATTGCATGCATGTACTTCATTGCTCCTGACAGGTTCATTTAAAGCAAAATCAGTCAGGTTTATCCTTTCACCACATTCCAGTTGTACAAGTTCCAAGTAAGAAGGAAAACAAAAAGAATAGATCTATCTTCCAATGAAAGTATTGATTCTTGTGTGCAACCTGAACCATACTCAGTGTTCTAGATAGGTGGGGGATCTCCAGTCAAAAACCCAGAAAAGGTCACCTACATTGACCCGATAAATTAATACAAAATTTATAATGATTTCATGGGAGCAGTGGAAATTGACCCATTAGAATTCCTTAATGGCACCCTTCCTTGAAAACTTATCTGGAACCCAAACACTTGCATGATATTTGGTTAACTACTGACTATGACATAAACTTTGGAGCCATTTCAATTGGGTAAATGATAGTGGATGATACAGTGAAGTTAGTAAAGGGGGAGTTTTCCGGGAAACTTATTATTGACATAAAAGTGCTGTTTGAGGGAAAATCACTCAAAACACAGGATTAGCCACAATGATGTCAAATTCATGGCAGTCAATTTTTTTCTACTTGCCAATAATGTGGGTTACTTAATCAATTGCATTTACTTGACCACATAAGATATCTTACTTACCGTACAGTAAGTTAAGCATCTCCTTGTTGATTCCTGAGTTAGCCCCACGGGCAATGGTGGTAAGGCTTAATTTATGTAGAAAAATAATATCAAGCGGAGAGAATGTTGCTGAAGTTGACAGGTGCTCAAATCAATAGTACACATCTGCCTTGGTAAGAGATCTCCATTTTACTCGCCAGAAAGCAATTGGTCCAGTGTGGCATTTGACCTGAGACCATAACTTCTGGAAACAGTACAGTCCTTAAATAGCAAAAACTCCTCTGGAACAAGGATGGTAACACCCAAGTATTTTTGTTTTAAACAGATTGGTTGTAACCTAACTACAGCAGAAAATTTTTTCTCAGAAGGTATCCTTACATTATCTAAATACCTTAATTTCCCTGACTGTTTTTCGAAGGGACTTCATTTCCGTGCGTATGGTGTCAACCTCTGCCTTCAAACTTTTAAATTCCTCTGTGAAGTGGGAGGCAAATGACTCACTATCCCAATCACTTCCATGCCCATGGCCTGCACTTTTTTCCTGGCTTGTCAAAGGACTCATGCTTAAAATCTCGTATGGTAAACTGTCATCCTCCAGCATTGACATGTACGATGATGAAGGCCTCTGTGATGGTGGAGGTTGTACGCGGTTGCTTATTGGAGTGCTGTTTGCCCTGAGTGGTGTCAGCGATCTGTGCATTGAACTGTGTGCATGTGACTGTATTGCAACAATTTGTAGTATTATAACACTATGGTTCTTTTAGCTCGCCTGTTCACATAATGGTTAAAATTTTAAAGGCTCCCTATAAAATCAACTTAACCTGAAGCTAACACTATCTGCAGGTTAAACTCAAGTCTGAAGTCTAGAATAAAAAATGTAGGTGAAAACAAATTCACACATGATGATGTTCCTTTGCTTGACAAATATTTTGGAGAAGAAAATTAGTAAAAAACTTGCATGTAACTAACCTTGTTATCTTGGTTTGCATTTTTGCATTTCTTTCCCATTGATTTTGTAGCACTTTTCCTTTTTTTCTCATCATATTTATTTCCGACCAAATTCTTGATTTTTTTTGCTGCCACTGGAGTGCCTTCATCTTCACCGTCATCTGCAAAGAGGTAATTACATATGATTAATGGTCCTCAATTTAGAGACACAGATTATTGTTGATAGCAACTATATAACTCAGTCGGCTCATCCTCTCCATTAAATTTTATTATAAGCTTATTGATAGGTTTAAGTTCAATAGGAGAATCATTACTCAAACCTTGAACATCAGCAACCTTTCTTGATGGCTTCCTTTGCCTTTTCTGCATTTGTTGTTCACCTGTATGAGTAACAGTTCCATGCAAGGCTTAATTAATTTGTGGAAAGTTAAGCTTCAATGCAGCACCACTTTTTGCTATCACCAAGAATGGCATAACAACTTATTTAAAGATTCATCCCACCTGAAGAATCCAGTGGCTCAAGAAGGGTCTTTTCGTGGTCCAGTGCTTTGGATTTTGTTGCTGTGGAGAAGAAATGATAGCTGTTTAGACAAGCAAATGTTATCAGTCTTAAGTTGAATGAATGACACGGTCCTATGACTTAAACTGGCCCTTCATGAACAAAAAAAAGCAAAATTCGATCACTCTATTATTTTGACTGATATCGGATTTCATTGTCATTTTATTCTCTTAACAGGCCTTCTGATATTACGCGATGGTGCAATTTTGAACAATCGACCTCAATTCGCATCCGATCGCACAATTCACGAAAAATCGCGTAATTCCCAAAAGGACACTCAACATTCATAAAATGAAACATAAATCAACACATTTCTTAGAAATTCCTGCATAAATACGCCATTTTAAAGATGATTTATGTTGGAAAAAGGCTAAAAAGCCTATGTTACCTTTGATTGTAAACATGCGAAGTTCAAGGCCTCATTTTGCATGTCGGGGACCTGGTACGAGTCTCATTGTTACAGAGTCGTCCATTGGTGCAACACAAACACGCCCTTATATACACACCATACCTCTTACTAACCGAGTTTGATGTCTGTATTGTAAGTTACGGACTGAGTTTTTTCCCGTTGATTTATGGCCCAAGCACGAAGCACTTACAGTACGGACCGAAAAAACGAGGTTAGTAAGATATTTATTACATCTCTGAGTTTAACCGGCACGCGGGCAAGGAAACTAGTCAAAGTGAAGTGGAAGGTTCAACTGCCACAGAGAATGCCGTGCCAAAATCCCAAAAACTAAATCTTTTTGACTGTTAAGTTTGAAATAGTTGCTTGCAAGATTCAAACAGTTTTCAGTACAAGTTTATGCAACAGAAATGACATGAAAAACTCGCTAGATGATGTTTTGTCAAAATTTTAAATTTAGCGGGCTGTACAGCAGGCCGTACTGTAGAATACGGCATGCTAATTTAGCCAATTACAGCGTGCGTACTATCTGAGAGATATAATAAATTGAAATAATGACCAAGTAACATGTTCTCTTGGAGAAGAGATTTGTGAAAAATAAGCGAATTTGTCAGTTTTTTGGCAAAATGTAGTTTCTTTCGTTGAAAACCAATCAAAACTTACTCATGGATAAGTTTGTTGTGAAAACGCCCGCTTTTTCTTCGACGAAGAAGGCAATTTCCCACCTTCTGTCCAATGTGACAGCGCATGATCAAGCAAGAAAGTACCTCACCGGTACGGTTCACGTGCACGTGGACGATGGACTGATGGCCGTTTATACGAGAGAAAATAAGCCGCGGCTTACTCTGGTCACGGTGTACAAAATATGCGAAAGGAACTATTTATACGAGTATATAGTCCCAGGTTAGGATAAGCCGCGGCTTGAGAAAGACATGAACGTAGATTTTGTTATTTATAGAGTGTGTTCACTGTCACACAATAAAAAATAAAATCAGAAACCATGCAGTAAATAAAGTCAAGAAACTGTGATATTATAGACGATAAATAAAGAAGACAGTTCCCCAAGTGTAAGGTATGTGCTTTGTTCCAAAGTTGAGATATTCGTCATAATCCACCATAACTCCGAAATTCAAAATGAGCTGGTTTCTATAAAAAGGATGCCATTGAGCTGGAAAGTTGCAGATAGATGTAAATTTAGTCCCTTTTATGCCTGATGAGGATGAAATGTTTAGTCAGGTCCTTTAGTTTTGGATTTGAGAATTATATTACGTCACCTAAACACACTCTTATATTTATGTAAGCCGCGGGTTATTTTCTCTCGTATAAATGGCCCTATTGCGACTGACCATCCTTGGAAGTTCTTGGTTGGCAAGCACCTTGATCATTCATTTTGCATGTTAGCTGTGACCTTTCAACTTTTACCGTGGTGCACCGGTAGTGCAGAAGACCTCAATTTTTTTATTTATCCCAACTAATGTCAATCGAGATACACTGTTCCTTTGTGTTCAAAATGTCAACTCCACGGTACAGTAAGGGGCCCAGTTCTCGGCCACTTTTTGTTCAACGTTTATTTTTAGCGCCACAAATGAATCTGAATAAAAAGCAATTGCTCCCAAAGGTAGCTTTATTCCTTGTCTTTCGTCCTGCCGAGTTTTGAGTTTACAGCTACTATATACTGTGAGCAAATCGAGGTGACACGAAGGTAGGTGAATTTGATTTCCACGAAAACGTGTTTGTTTACAGCTACTCGAATTACATGGTCTAATTCAAGTTTGTATTTTATCCATCTAGGAGGCCCAAATGAGCCAATTCTTGGCATAATGAACGTAGAGTGATAAAGCTTTCTGTTAAATATAAACTTTTCCTGGCCTATTTTATTTTTTTACCTAAATTCACCCCTCAATATTTCCTTAGTACTTCTGCGTATTTGCCTATTCTTGGCCACCCTGCTGGCCGTCCACAACACTTAAAAGTGCTCATAGTTTTGTATCGAGTTTTCTTGTCAAATCATTTGTAAAAGTAAAGCTGTAATGGGGTGGCATGTTCTGACAGTAGCTTTAAATTAAAAGTATGAGTTCTGACTTACCGGAGCCCGTTTTGAAATACCCAACTCTTTTTTAGCCTCGCTTGCCAGTGTATTTACGAGAAAAACTAGGAGTGCAAAAAACTTCCATTTCTAACATGAAACAAAGCTCGTTAAGGATACTTTGTGGTCGAAATATCAAACACAAGCCTTATTAGTGACTTAAAAACAAAATTGGTGATAAAGCGTTGTTTATTCTGAGGAATCGAGCGCACTCTTTTCAGTGGCCGAGAACTTGGCTTGCTGGCCGATAACAGCCCATGAACGAAGCCTCCATTTTCGTTATTACTCGGGAGAAAACAGCGTTGAGCAGTCGATAGATTTACATGTGTAAACTGAATGCTGAGGCTAGTTGGGTGGGAATTGAACCCACGACCTTTGGGTTAGATTCCATCAGTAGGGCTATCGCTCACATGGTTCATATGGGATAGAAATCTAGCACTTCACATTACACTCTATTCAGTTAACTCTATATAAAATTGATAGTTGATCTAAACAAAAGCATGGCAGTTTTGTATCTCAAACAGTGTGCAGTACAGACGCATCTTTCACTTACTTGCATCTTTCACTCACGTTGTCTGACATGTTGTACATTCATTTTCAGGTTTTCCAACCAAAATATGCTTATGTGGGGAATTTGGCAGGGTAAAGGAAAACCACCATTTAGTGTGTACTTTGAACCTTTTGCGGCCCAAATGACCCAGTTATATAATGATGGTGAGTAATGACAAATGTGGCATCTGTTTAAGGACGTTCACGCCCAAAAATTCCCATTTACAGTTTTTTTTTAACTTTGACTGCAGGTACAAAATGATAAGGCTATGTTAAAAACGTAAAAAAATTCTGGGGTCACCGAACTCGTTTTGGAGATAAGGCGTATCACAGACTGTAGCATTTCTAGGATTTCCAGTCCCTCGAGGCGATTCTGGCCGGATTCAATACTGGCGGCATATATTTAAGTTAAAGAATCATATCTAAGTTCTATGTTTTTAACACAGCATATATAGGCCTATTTAACAGATCCTTGCTACATCTGTCATTAAATCAGGTAGAATTAGCCTTAAAAAAATGCAACTTCTAAGTAACGCACAGCTGTATCCATGTACCAATTCGACCCTATGTTAATAGTTAAAAAGAAATAATTAAAACTTCCCACATACAGATTTTTTTTGTTTTTTAGTATAATGGAAAGAATCAGAAAAGGAAGCGATCTGCCAAAAAAATGTGGGGGTCACCGAGTGTCGAACAAAAATAAATATTCGCCCACTAAGTTAACGCAAAGGTCATCAGGTCTATATTTTGTTGAGTTTTTGACTCGGTGCGCATGCTTGAAATACATGACATGGCACGCGCATGCCTACTGAATAGCGTGCAAACGTCCTTAAAGTTGACTTGAGAGTAGATTGCTTACAAGTTTAAATTGGTTTTCATACTTTCTGGTATCAAAAGGTGTTCAGATTGTATTGGCTGTTGAGCAATCCCCAATCACTGTAAAGGCTGCTGTCATTCTTGGGTCAACTGATTTGCAAGGAAAATCGTACCTTCTTTGTATGACACAACACAATGGGGAAAGTGGCTGTCTTACATGTGAGGAGCGAGGTATTGTTGTAAAACAAGGCAAAGGCCATGCCATGCCCTACAGAATTCCAGAGGTTAGACACACTTTTGGGATTCTTGTTGAGAACTTACTGGCCTTAATGTTTCCTCCAAAGTAGGATTTTAGGTTTCTCACTCAGCTGTATGGGAGGACTGCATTTTGCTCAGATATAAACAAAAAAATAAATAGCTAGGACATGATTGCTTTGCTAAATGAAAATTTCATTTTTGTGAAATTTATTACAGGTACTCTAACTTGAGTTCTGTCAACCAGGTTGCAGGTATCTTTGATGTCACAAGCCTGGCATTAATGCCTTGGTTTGATATTGTTGTCGGAATGGTACCAGATTACATGCATGGCTGTCTATTAAGAATTACCAAGACTCTCCTCTACAAATGGCTGTCAGCATCAAATTACAAACAACCTTATTTCATTGGTGGGCAAGTAAGTTTAGTAAAATTATTTTTTGTAAAGTTATGGCTATCCCTCATTTAGGTCGAGGATCATCCGATGATAGTCTTCATATTGATGAGCGGTGTGTTCGTAGATGGCTCATGAACTACAGTATATAAGAAAATGTACATGGCAAATTGAGAAAGAGGTTCTTTATGTACAATGGACCTCACCCAAACAAAATGAGTTTCTCTCCTTCCCTTGGACATCCAAAACTTCTATAACTAAGCCAGTACCATAAATGCAGTGGTTTAAGCTCAGAGTGTGGTGATTCAAAGGGACGTTACAATGTACAAGTGTATGTATTGTTAATTCATTCTCACTCATTTGTTGGCAGTTGAAGGTTACTGACTGACATCTAACCTTGTCAGTGTACTTTATATAGTATTTTATGGATGGTTACATGTCATACACATGTTGCAGATTGCAAATATCAGCAAGCGACTGCAAAGGATGAGACCACCTGATTATTTGTCAAGACTTCCAAGAGACTTAGAAAAGCATTTCAAAAACTTGAAAGGTGCATGTCTGTGTCTAGATATGTAGTAAGTTGCTGCATTTATAGCTCTGGATTTACTCTTGTGTTGCATAATACTTTCATTTTGCAGTTGTTGAATTTGAAACTGAGTAGGGGAGGCAACTTTAACCTCCAAAAGCAACAAATTAATAATGATCAAACCCTTTTTGTGTGCTAATCAATTGCAAAGGTAGAATGCCGTCCTTGTATGAATTATTTTTCATCCCCCTCTGATCATGCTTCACACGTCTAGTATTTCCTTTCAATACCTGTCATGCATGCAGGCTGAAAGGGTAAGTGAGTCACAACAACTGTTTAGTGTGAAGCTAATTTGAAATGTTCTTAACAATTGATTAATAACTATTTTAGCCTTTTTTTACTTTGTTTAAAGCTTCAGAGTTGCAAGCTTGGCTCTTGTACTATGGAGTACCATGTTTAATTGGTTACCTGCCTGACAAATACCTGCTACGTTTTGGGCACCTGGCAGAGGGTATTTTCATCCTTCTTGGAGATGCAATTGCACCTTTTCAATTAAACAGAGCGAAAGATCTCCTGCACACCTTTTACAGAGACTTTCAGAGTTTATATGGTGAGAGCATGCGATACTGCTGTAATCAGTTGTGTGGCTCCATTTGAAGCATTGAATGTTATTAATATCTGTACAGGGGATGGAAATTGTGGGCTCAATGTTCACAATGCCGGTGTTTATTTGCTGACTATGTACAGGGATGGGGACCCCTTTGGGCTTGGTCAACCTTTGGTTTTGAGGACATGAATGGTACCATCATGGACCTGACACATGGTACAGGAAATGTTTGTAAGCAGCTGAGATACACACTCTCTCTCTCTCTTGGAAGTGAAGAGCAGATTTTGATATTGTATAGAATCTGATCAGTTTCAGCCTTTTCTTTATGTCATAACATGGATCTTGTTATTCCCCAGTTGCCAGATTATTGGAAGCTTCTTATAATCCAGGAACCATCTTATATAAAAGATCTAGTACCTGTTTCAACAGTCCCCTCACCTGACATTACGAGTGCCACTGAAGACAATTAATCATTGAATTCCTTTTACATTGAGAGGTTCTGTGGATGCTTCATGCTCAGAGTCGACTAAGGTGTGACATACAATTGATGGAAAATGGTGCCATGAAACACTTCATTGAAAGAATGCTGAACACTAAAAGAGGGTGTGTAAATTTAAGTTATTCCAAAAGTTAACGCATTAAATGAAAGGCTTTTACTGCATTGGTGTAGCCAAGAGGAATTATTCATTAACAAACATTACACAGGTGAATATTTGTTTTGTTATACATGTGTTAGGGTAAAAAATCTCAAGACTGCTAAAGGATGCCAAATTGCTGGTGGAGCTGAACAGCTCAGTGGATTATCAGAAGATTTGCTTGAGAAGATTAACATTGAAACCACTAGCCAAACAAAGATGAAAGTGCTACGTATTGTGAAGAATGGACATGTTTATTTCTCAAAGGAATATACCAGAATGGTCAAACGGAATTTATCTGTTTCCCTGTCTGAGAATGGGAAAATTGGGGAGATAGAGTATTTTGTCTGGGACCGAGACTCTGGATTAACACTTGCAGTGTTCCGAGAGGTGTATCCAGATCTTGGCAAACCCTTTTTCTTTCAAGATGCTGGCCATCACATTCTGAGGATGAAACCAGAAAGGTACTGATGCTTTTTTTTCTATTTTTGATAGACTACTTAAATCTACATGACGTGTAGAAAATGCTGCAAACCTCTTACCACTGGGCTAACTGTCAATGGAAACAATAATTTTGCCTATGGAACAAATTAACATGAATTAACATGAAATTATTGTAATTATACATATGGTGTGATTAGGTCTGGTCTTTGAAAAGCAATTGATGTGTAGCATTTTGCTCTGCTAGACTCTCTTATGCCACATTGCATGTTTTCCTTTTAAGTTTGCTTTTAGATCTGAACTTCAAGTTGACCGAATTGAGAAGCTACAAGAAAAAGTTTTTTTCCTGGAAGGAAACAAAGACAACATATGTGTTATCAGAGTGCCAAACGTCTGTGGAGTTTGTGGATAATGTGTTTTTAAAAAGATGCATTACATGTTTAATAACAATGTTTAGATCTTCAATATTTGTGAGCAATTCCTTTGCAATAGAGATGGTTTGTTTAAGCTCAAAAAAGCCTTTGAATGTTTGCTCTCAGCCGGATGCGTACATGTATTTCTTGCCGCATTGAAAATCCTTTAATGATGGCATTTTCACATTCATTTAAAAATGTGAGAAATGTAAATTCTTTTGCATGTGTGTTTTTTAATTACATGCCTGTAAGTTTGTGGGAAAATGCTTAAGTTTTGTGAAGGTAATACTAAATGAATCATGACAGAGTCCTAAAAGCAGTGTGATATTATGCCCTTAATGACTGGCCCCAAGGGAAACAGTGAGTTTTGTTTCCCAAAGACCCTCAACTCACTGTTTCCGGTGGGGCAAGTCATCAAGTTTCTTGTTGTACCTCCCAACTCAAAAATATAAAAAAGTGTGAAAAAATGATTTTGTTATAAATTTGCATACAGTGACTGTGTTTGCAGATGAGGGGCATTCACACCCGAGCTGTTGTGTCGAAACAACACGATGATAATCTTTTTCTTCACAGTCAACCAAAAAAAAAGACAGTACTAAAGTTTCTTTTGCTTTTTCTAAATGCTCAGCTCGAGAATTCTGGGTTTGATTAGAGGAGGAAGAGCATATTTTGTTGTAAATAACACAACTATTTTCCTACCTGCCGGCAGCGATCGAAGGGCTGTAGTTGCCGGACATGGGCATTCCATTTTTGGTGCTAAATCCAAACCTTGGAGCCACAAAACATCATTCAAATTTTGCCCTTGTTAATCTGGTCTTCGTTTGCAATTGTAAAAAATCCCTTTTTTATGAAAAATGAATGCTGTCTCTCTAAGTTCAAGTTGTTGTCTCCCTAGGGAGTTAGAGAGTTTTGACCCATGGCACGTGACACGTTCTCCTCCAATCAGAGAAGGTTTTGAGTTGGGAGGTATAACAATGCCATTTGTAAGAGTTACCTAGAAGTTAGTATTTTGTACTCTACAAAAGGAAGTAATGCCCTTGTAATCATAAGTAATTCTGGAAATAGATTTATCAAATATCTAACAAGTAGTGACACCTGAAAATTTTTACATGCGAAAATCTTAGTTGGTAGACAACTAACTAATTTTTTTAATTTCACTAACAGGTTTTCATTTGGAATCAGTCATTAGACATAACATTCCTGAGAAGTGTGCAATTCTAGAAACTCAAAAATTAATTACAAACCATCAATTTGCCTCAAAAAGTCCATTCTTAGAAAATCCCAAAAATTCCAACCCTCATAATTAACAGCTCTACTAAGATTCTTGAGAATTCCTAGGAATTCCTAGGAATTCCAAGCATAGAAATTTGTGTAACATACAATTCTCAAGAATTCCCAGCAATTCCAAACCTTATGCATTTCTGTCTAATTTGCATAATTAGGAATTTCTGGGAATTTCTGAGAATTCCTAGGAATTCCTAGAAATTCCCAAAAAGCTGAGAATTCATTTCGCAGGGGTTGCTTTGTCTAATGTCGTCAAAGTTTCAATAGTAATCATGTCATCCCTTGAGCATTACCATGTGATTCCCATCTTGCCAAGAGAAATCCCCCTTTTCAGGATCCCATTGTACATTGTCCATCTGAGAATTGGTGCTGGGCATTACGATGCTGCAATTGATAATCCCCTTTAGCCACGGGAAACTACGAATCTTCATGTTCACCGTCCACAAGTAAATTGCCATCATGCCAAAATGAAGTAACTTCAAAAGAGCCTGAAAAGGTACCAATACCAACCGAAGTTGGATGTAGGTGTGGTAGAGGTAGTGCAAGAAACAAAGAAGAAAGTTCATTTTGTTGTGTTTACAAAGATGGTTGTAAATGCTTTCAAGGTATCAGGGGATGCACAGATAAGTGCTGTTGCTACAACTGTGGAAATCATGTCATCCCTTGAGCAGCGGTCAGCGGTCAGCGAGCATGATGGCCGCGTTTTCATTCTCTCTGCCTACTTGAGATAATTTTCTTGTTTTCTTTCGACGTATATTTTACTCCTTTCTAAACTAATTTAACTAACAAGGAACAAACTATGTCTGGAAAAAGAGGGAAACTAAAGGAAACGGTGGAAGAAGATTTTGAAACTTTTGTGCACCATCAGTTAAGTTTAATAAGTGATGACTTGAAAGAGATGAAAGGAAATCAAGTCCACATTCAAAGAGACATTGAATATCTCCAGAGTAAAACCAAGATGAATGAAAGCTCGCTTTCCAAAATAAAAGAAGTGTTGGATGTAAAGCTGGAGGTATTAACAGGAGACCTGCATGACACTAACAAAAGAATTGACCGAATTGAGAATGATGTCACGAAGTATGCAAAAGATATTGCCCCCATATTTTTCAAACCCAGAATTTCTAGACAAACTCGAAAGAACGCTACATAATGTTTTTCTCTCTAAGAAAAAATGTATTTTAATGGCTGATATTAATATAAACACTCTTACAAAAACGAGTATCTCCAAGGAATATCTTAATTTAATACAATCAGAAGGATTTTCTTAGGTGATTTTTGAAGCAATTCGTATTACTTAAAATTCACAAAGCTGTATTGATCACTTCTTTACAAATATTTCAACTTCTTGTTCAAGTGGCAGCCTCGCAGTTGAAATCGCGGACCATCTACCAGTCTTTAATATTTTGTACGACCCAAAATTTAGTCCATTTTCTGATTATTTTGAATTCAAACACTTTCGGGATTTTGAAAAGGAACATTTCAAATTTGATTTACGAAGAGAGAACTGGGACTCTATTTACAAATGTAATGAAGTAAATGAAAGCTATTCTTGGTTCCTCCATATTTTCAACAAAATGAGTAATACACATGCACCACTTAAAAAAGCCAAGATTAAACACAGAGCATACAAGCCATGGATTACTTCTGGTTTAATGAACTCCATGAAAGTTAGAGATAAACTATATAAGAAATGACTTATTACTCGAAATTATGTCTTTCTAAACAAGTATAAATTATATCGCAATAAAATTGTTACCATTAATAAGATATACCGGGACTGCTTTTATAATGACATTTTAACCAAATCAGACAGTACGAAAAAGATGTGGGACAATATTAACTTATTGATAAATAAGAAACGACCAAGTTCTCACATAGAAAAACTACTAATGGATAATGAACAATATGAACAACCTTCAGCCCTACCTCTTACCTTTCTCAGAAACAAAAACAACTTCGATTTTCACGTCTCTGAAATAGAGATATTTTTATTACTAGAAAAGCTGGATAGAAACAAGTCATTCGGGTGTGACAAGATTCATCCACTTTTATTACAAACCGCAGCATTTCAAATATACCGTCCTTTAACATTTATCCTTAATCTTTCTATCAATCAAGGCATCTTTCCTGATAGTATGAAACTTGCAAAAGTTGTTCCAATTTTTAAACAAGGCTCTCGTTTCATGTGTAATAATTATCGACCTATCTCAGTTCTATCGTCCATAAGTAGACTATTTGAGAAATGTATTTTTAATCAGCTAATGTTCTACTTTACGAATAACAAAATGATTTCCCCAAAGCAATATGGATTCAGACCAGGCCTCACAACTTCTGAGTGTCTATTTGATCTTACTGAAGAAATAACCTCCTATCTTGATCAAGGCCATTATGTGGTTTCTTTATTCCTGGACTTTAGTAAAGCTTTTGACACAGTGAACCATCAAATATTATTAAATAAACGTAAGTTTTATGGCCTACAACAAAGTGAATATAATTGGATTCAATCTTACTTACGTAACAGGAAACAGAAGGTGTATGTAAATGGAGTTGCTTGTGATTCATGTCTTATTTCTACTGATGTACCTCAAAGATCGATTCTGGGACCTTTGCTGTTTATTATTTTTATTAATGACCTTCCAAAGACCTCAGCATTTTTTCTTCTAGATTATACAGAGATGATACATCTTTAACTGCTTCTGGAAGTGATCTTGACAGTTTATTGTGTGAAATTAACAATCACTTGCCAGCTATTTATGAATGGTTATGTAGTAATAAGTTGACCTTAAATTTGACAAAAACAAAGTATATTATTTTGATGCCTCGTCAAAAGGAAAGTTACAATCTATATCCACCGTTAATTGTAGCAAACATTTATTTATAGAAGTCCTCTTGTGTAAAATATCTTGGTGTGGGTATATTGATTGTCACCTTACTTGGCATGACCACATTGATTACATATGTGACAAAATCAGAAAAAATGTTAATATAATGGTTAAGTTGAAGCGTCATGTATCAAAAGCAACTGTTGTTAGTCTGTATTACTCCCTTATATACCCTTACCTTACCTATGCTTGTACACTATGGGGTAATAATTACAATGCTCCAGTGTCTCAAATTGTAAAATTACAAAACAAAGCTGTTCGTGTTATAAATGATGTCCCTTTAATGGAACCAATAACTCCACATTACTTATCCTTACACCTTTTGAAATTTCCTGATATTGTTAAACTGAATACATGTATGCTCTTTTATGATTATTTTCACCAGGAAAAGTTGGTATCTGAGCTGAGCTACATAATTACAATACCCGCAGTGCATCATCCAATCAAATCTTGATACCTTCATTTCGAACTAACCTTAGGAGATTTTGCCCCAGCATTATTGGATGTTTCTTTTGGAATAATATCCCGGATTTCATTAGGGACAAACCATCTAAAAAATTATTTAGAAAAGCACTTTTGCGCTCAATACTAATGAAACTTTACTTTTTTTCTCTTTTGTTTTAATAAAAATCTCAAGTGCTTTTGTAACTAAAAGGGGCTCAACATAAGTTTATCTAGATGTTCCCCTGTGCTCTCCTTCCAATATACCATGTCAAATAATTTAAGTTGTTGTTATTTGTATTGTTTGTTTATTTATTTATTTATTTTTCTTTTTTAAAACCTATATCCACTTAATTATGTATTATTTAGGGATTGGAGAAACAAATAAAATAAAAAAATACATATATAACTGTGGAAATCCTGATGGGAAAAAGGATGTAATTAAAACTGGAACACTAGAGCCAGTCCCAAGAAAGCGCCGCAGACATGCTGCATGTCCAGTACCTTCAATGACAAATGAAAATTTCATGGAAACTAGAGAAAAGAATCCCTCATCATGGACTGCTTTTGAGGAGCTTCTTCAAAAGCAATGTGTCTTCTACCTGAATTCTGTAGATAACTTAACAACATTTCGCTAGTTGAAATGTACAACAACACAGTTAACATATCTCAAAGCAGCAAATCCATCAAAGGCATTTTTCAAAATCACTACCGTTTGCCAATCAGAGAAGTTTGGAAGATGTCCAACGCATGATTAAAAGACTGCATAACCAAAACGATGCTTTTAATGTCTTTTTCAAGAATCAAATAAACTTCCAAAAATCCACATTGACATCGATTGGGTAATGGTTAATGACTGTTTTATTCGTTTTATTAATGATATTAATCATTTATTACTTTAAATATGCAACTACAGAGATCATTTCCTCTATGCTTCAGCAAGTACTGTATGGACTGAGTCATGCTTGTTGCGTTTTAAGGGAAAGAGTATGCCCCTTAAGGGCTGGAATTGCTGCTCCATAAAGGAGCAAACCTGATTGTTATGGTTACAAGTTCTTTCATCTTCGGTTTCTTGGACTTGGACTTTAAAGCTGTTTTTCCTTGTAGAATACTTCAAAGACGACCCGTCACTTGGGTGACTAGTCCTAGGTTCCCAATTGCTTTCAACGTGAGGTCTCATTATCACTATTACCAAGTATGTTGTTTTACCAATTTTTCTTTTTCTTTGCCGTTATGCATCAGAAAATCGTGAAAAAGTTGGTGGAAAAAGTTGTTCCATTCTGAAGAAGAAAAGTGTGTATAGGCGTACAAGCCGGGGGCTGGTGGGGGAGGGGCTGCAGTGCTTGGGATAAATAGGGAGTTTTAGCAAGGACAAACGCAACGTCAACTACCATGTCAATTAAAAATATAACTTAGCGCTATCGTAGGTATTTCGCAATTATTCCATCGTGATTACCTTGAATAGGGGCGAACTATCATATAACTGGATTTATAGGAACGTTTCTAAAACAAGACGCCTTTAAGGGCGTATCCGTGGGATGCACAAGCAGTTAACACAAATTGTTCACTTACAGTGAACTACAACCACGGGTAAACTTCGGAAAATGGGGAGAGATTACCAGAAAGATAAATTTATAATTTAACTAGAAGTTATTTGTTGTAAAAACAGAAAGAGGTTATTTCTTATTATTATTATTATTGCTACTAAATTATCCAGTGGAATCAACGAGGCCCTATTAGGGGCCAGGAATACAGGGGATTTAGGTAAAAAACTTATAGGGATATGGGATATTTGGGGGGAAAATTAACAGGATGCAGGATATTTAAGAAACGGAACTGGTGTTATAGTGATACAAACCACAGGAATTAATGGATGCTTAGATTCCTTCCTCCCCTAATGAGGCCTCAACAATCAGCACAGCAATACTAATTAATATATACTTAATCTTACTGCCTGTAGAAATAGTGATTAATAAAATGCTTCGAATTGTCTGTGTTTTGTTGTTTCTGGTGGCTGCTTCAATAATTAAATCATTTTCTTCGCTTTCTTCTGTAGAAAAATTCATTGCCTAACTAGTGAATTCCATGGTAATTTTACACTAAAAACCGATATCGCATGAATCATTCTCATAACCCTTGTTAGAAATTAAATGGTATGGGACGTTAAAGAACCCAATCACTATTTGTAGGGGACGTAGTCCCTGGTGTTGTGGTCTGACCTTATCTGGACGGGGCATCTTTCACTTCCTAAAATTAAATTGTAAACTGTGTAATAAGCAGTCTGGCTAAAGTCCCCCGAAAACACATTGTAAATTAGTTCTGAAAAGCCCCAAGGGGAGAGACTTATAGCTTCACTCACTCACTCACTCAATCACAAAGCAAGGAGTGTGATATCGGTTTTTGGAGTGAAATTTACTTTGGAATTCACCAGTTTGGCAATGAATTTTTGTTGAACCGCACAAGTTTTAAAAGAAAACAAGCACACCCTCAGTGAGTGAATGGAAAGGAAAAAAGCCATTTCAGACTAAACTGTCAATACCCAGCGAATAGGAATCGCGCTAAAATTAGAAACCATAAAAACCTTTGTCAATTTAAGGTCAAAAAAATAGTTTTACTGATGACCTTTAGTCCACTTTATCTCTGAAAACGAGATTATTCACATTTTGATTTATTTCATTGAAACACGCCAGGTTGGCTTATCCCCAATAGTAGGATTTCCTTGTGTCTAAATTTCCCCAATAGTGGGATTTTCTGGTGTCATCGATTTCCCCAAAAACTGGGATTTTTTCTGTCTCTAATTTTTCTCAACATTAGGATTTTAATTGTCTCAAATTTACCTCATACATCCCAGTACATGGGCTGCAATTAATTTAAATGGTTTTAGTTACAACAATTTTCCCCATTAAAGTTTCCTAAAAGTTGAGCTTGCATTAGGCACAAATTTCTTGTTTTGGGATGCAAAAATTCCCTGTTCACAAGATATCCTCAGCTTTAATTCTCAGGGATATTATTATGCGATATTAAACGCGACAAAAACGTAGGCAACTTTTTAGTTAGAAGCGCACTCAAAACTAACAAGCAACCCGGCACTTTCAAATGCGAGCGCTCTTGTCTTTTCATTGTTAACACTAGCAAGATATCGGGACCTAAGTGATCTGTTAAGATCACCGATCGTTTGACATGTACCTCTGCAAATGTTATTTGTTGCATAACCTGTACGTAATGCAATTAATTATACATTGGCGAGACAGGTAGACGACTAGGTGACTGATTCCGTGAACATCTTCGCGATGTTGAGAAGAATGACAAGGATGCATCTCAGCCAGTCGCTCGTCATTTTAATCTCCCTAACCACTCCAAAAAACACATGGCTATCTGTGGGCTTTCCCTACAACTAGGTATGATGGAAAGCCGCAAGAATCTGGAACAAAAATTCATCTTCCAAATTGGCACCCTTAATCCTCACGATATTAACGAACGCTTTGCATTTAACTAATATATTCCTATTTTTCACATTGCCATGTTACCACCAATAGCGCAGCTTCTAGTCTACTATAAAAACTACACGTAGCCCATAATTCCTCAATTTGCTCTGACGAAGGGCCAATGCTCGAAATGTCAGCTTTTAGACTCTGTACGGTGGCCAATTTACATTATCAACTCTGTTGATAAAACCAAATTTTTGTATTTTATTTCTTAGGGTTGTTCAATTCCTGGTATCAAGAATCTTTTACCATCAACTTAAAGCAACAAATTTCAATAATTTTAATAAACAGCTTTCTTGACCGTACTGTAATAGATGTAACATTTAATTAGCACAGGCCTGTGGGTGTCATGAACAAAACCATTAACCTCAAGTCAACTACAAATAAAGATACTAGTTACAGTGTGAGTAGGCAATCTCAATGTAAACTTAACTGACTTCTGTTGTTTGCAGGTCAGAAGGCTAGCTATATTTCAATTTCCTGTTTTCCATCTTGGAAATTGTACAATATCTATTGTTAACCAGTTTCTTGGCCATGACTTCCAACAGTTGAATAGGAGACAAGGTTCTCAGATTTTTTGGTTGCACACTGAACTTTTTCTTGAGAACACTAACTGGATCATCTCTTGAAAAAAAGGGCTTTAACAATTATTTGATTTGTTTTCAAAGGCCATGAGTTCAGGTCTTTTTTCTCAGCCCATGCTTTTTGAGCCTGACTGCAACTGGGAGATTCTTCACTACCTGAGTCTTTCGAAATCTCAAAACCACTACTAGAGTTAAGATCATCTTGTTCGCTACTTTTACTTGAGGCTACTGATCTGCTTCATCTCGTTCAATGTCATCCTGGTCATTTCTCAGTATCTAAAACAAAGAACACAACCACACAGTTAATGACAACTGGGTTGGAAATTAACTCTTGCCCACTTGCCAATGGAATTATTAAAGTTAAAATCGTATATGAAATGCCTTGTGTACATGATGCATTTTGGCAACTTTAATTATAAAGTCAGTGCCCAATCCAACATATTGCTTCGATCTGCTTCCAGTTTTTATATTAGCAGCCCCTGGAAGCTTTACTTCCCCTCTCTCCCAAATTTCAGAGCTATCTCCAGCATTTGACTAAAAAACAAGACAAAATTAAAGTGTAAAGATATACATGTACATGTATACTTTGGATCACTCAAGTTTTCCGGTAAACGAGGGAAAGAGGACTCGATAAAAATTGTCTCGATCAAATAGGTACTCAATCTGGCATGAAGACGTGACTGGTTTAAAAAAACGAGCCTCGTTCTTAAAATTAAACTCGTTTAAAATACCCATCAGAAAACAAGACTGGTTTGGGACGCTAGAAGACCCGTTCAGATAGACTTGTTTGATAAACGAGACTCGTTCGCAAAACGTGAGTCGTTCGCGAAAACCAGACTCGTTTGTGAAGGGAGGCTAGTTAATCAAATAATTAATTTTGGTTTTTATTTCACTGTAAATGGTAATGTAAATATCAAGAATATTATTTTAGTTGCAGTCTTACGAACAATATAAATTTTGGCCAGAAACTCTGGCTTTGAATATTCTTAACTTTGAAGCTAACTTTGAATTGGGTGATGTCAATGTAGGCAGAGGGCAATGAATTCTTCTTCTCATTTGGAGTGGAATGGTTTATTTCAAATACACTTATTACTAAGTAACTAACTAACAAATTGATTTGCCCAATATTACTAAAGTTAAGATTAAAAAAACAATTAATATATTCATTCTCGAGTTGAACCATTTGTGTACTTAAAAATCAGTTTATTTTCTACTACTACAATCTGTTTCATCCTTTGGAATTTTCTTTTCCCAACAATAACCAACAAATGGGTTGCTCATAAGGTATAATAAAGTGCTTCTACCATTCTACCTAGAAACTACAACACGATGTATAATTGAAGAACAACACGATTTTAATGATCAGAAGAAATACAAAAATTGCCAATGGAAGTATTGAATATGTAAATAACACAAACTTCTAAAAGGCCGAGGCTATCAGGGATAACGTTCAGGGGCGCTTTCCACTTCAATGGTGGGGAGTAAAAAGGAACAGCCCTTTGCACTAGAAATTTCTTTGAATTAAAATAATAATAATAATAATAATAATAATGAATGAATGGAAGCACTGGTGCCACTAGCATAATGCCCGATGAATTAATGAATTCCTTGTTGCTAATTGTAGAATCCAGGGTCTTACACCCTTCCCCTGTTTCATTTGGCTCTGACATTATGTTTTGCTGTTCCTTTTTATAAAAAAGTGTCATCGGTTTTTCTGCACAGATGGATAGCGCCCCTGAAAACAATAATAGTAACCACCGTCCTTAAACAATTTACACCTCCTTTGTCAGTCTTTCATTGCAATTTTTCCCTTTCTTTCATAACTTAGCTCTTCTTTTCTCGGAAATTGCAATTTTTATGATTAATTGGTAGGAAGACTGAGTGTAGTCCAATTCTGTCTCCCGCTGCACGGTCATCCGATTTTGTTACTACTATTATGATTACAGACCGAATTGGACTCCACTCAGTCCTATTACCATTACAAATCAATTGTCAGTCTTCCTATTTTCTTTCTTCTCTTTCTTTTTCTTCAGTCTTTGCGCTGTTGTTCTGTTGTTTTTTCTTTTCCTTTTTTTCCTTTCTAAAGACATGTCCGGCCCCTCGTTATTTCCATCATTCTTCTCTCCTTCATCTTCTTTGGCATCCGTTTCGGCATCTGCAATGAAAAGAAAACCTGTGTTACTATCCTTTTACCCTTTAATCGTACAATTTCTCTCCCAAACACACAAAGACCCCCCTGTCGATTTTTAACAGTATTTAGCTTTAAATAAATGCCGAAGAGGCACAAAAAATAAGGAAACAACTAATCTATAGCACAACGACTTGTTGGGGAGTTATTTAAGTCTTGGCTACATGATGGCGTTACAAAGGGAAAATCGTAGCCTTAAATGGTCTCAAGAACCTTCTGACTTGAGAATTTTTTCAACTTAAACTAAATGAAAAGTTCTTACCTTCCTTTGTGACAATACACCTTCTCTGTAAAAGTAATTTCCTTTGAAGGGAACCTGCGAAAAGGAAATCCAAGGGAAGTATTGTACCCGTAAATGTCAAACAGTTATCCCGGATCCTTTAAACGTAGGATGGCTGTTTGACACGTGTGAGTAGAATACCCCCCTTTCAGTTTACGTAAGTGTTCAAGAATTAAACAAATGTACTGTGGTTATGTTGATATTATAAGAACCGAGTTAACTGATTTCACATCAAAACTATTGCCCAGTTAAATTAAGGTTCTGTGTATATATCTTCTTGCTACTTCTAACTCTCATATAAATTATAGTTTGGTAGAATTCTAAGAATCTGGTCCCAAACGTCCCGGCTCACGAAGAGCCTGGTTTCAAGTGTTCTGGCTAGATTAGTGAGTCTATCGACCGAAGGTGCGTAGGCTAACAAAGAACCTGTTCCCAAGTGACCACGTTTGAAATGAGGACATATTCACCGTCTCGTTAATGCATATCGTTGTATTGTTGATAGATTCCTCAGAGCCTGGTCCAGAGCGATCCAGTAAGAAATTATAAAATATATTATTTTACTACCCCAATATGCTTAGAAGATGAAACTGTGATATGATCCTAAGAACCTGGTCTCAAGTGTCGTGGCTCGATTAGGGACTCTATGTACCGAAGGTACGTTCCTAAGAACCTGGTCCCAAGTGTCCGTGAGCCTGGTCCCAAGTGTCCTGGCTCGATTAGGGACTCTATCTACCGGAGTACATTCCTAAGAACCTGGTCCCAAATGTCCGGGCTCACGAAGAGCCTGGTCCCAATCTACCGAGGGTACGGTCCTAAGAACCTGGTCCCAAGTTTCCGGGCTCACGAAGAGCCTGGTCCCAAGTGTCCTTGCTCGATTAGGGACTCTATCTATCGAGAGTATTTTCCTAAAAGCCTAGTCCCAATTATCCTTCTTTAATCATTAAGTCCTCTTCCGAGTTAAAAAAAAGGTTTAAGCTAATAACATTGAATAAATGAGTGCCATTGGTGTGATAAGTCATCTTTTTTATTATTAGGCATACGTTATTCATATAACCTACAGTAGATTATTACGTTGGTTTCCTAACCTTAGAGTGGAAATATGTTTCCATTTCTGTCTCCTCCTGTAGGAGTAACAGAAAAATAGTAATTAATGCCAGCAACATTTTGGCACTGTGAGCGTAGGGGGTGCTAAGACAGAAGCCTATTTAGACTATTCACTGCATGAGGAAACCTTATCTTCTTGTAATTTTAACTTTTGAAAATATATCTAAGATAGTACTCAGGGCTGTGCATTACATGGAAAGAAAGCAACTTAAAGGTTGCCGCATTCACACCAAAGCGTATAAAGGCTTTTTAGTTAAACATGGTTTACTATTGTTTTCTTCATACAAATTACTACTTGACATAATGTAGACTCCAAATTCAACACAATGAAGGCACACATTAGAACGTCCATGTACCCTACGTAAAATGCAGTCTTTCAGCCTTCCTGTGCTCATTTTTATGTTATAATGACACGTATAGTTAGTGTGAATTTAGTTCACTTTTTACTTTCTACTTATTCTTGCAGTAAGGTTTAACATCTCGTCTTGGCTGACCGTTTCTGGGTGGGAAACAAGATGTTTCCCTCTGTGTAGCGTGAAACAGTGGGGCAAACTTTCGGTTGTTCCTGCCCAGTCGGAGACCTCCTGTCCCATTGAGAAGGAAAACAGAAGAATGTGGTGAATATTTCAGTTGGTTACGGTTCTACTTCTGAGTCCAGGAGTCAAAATCTTTTCATTAACATTGAACGTACTTGTACACAACGTATGTTACATTGTACTAAGTTATTAAATAGTTCCGTAAAAATTTAAAGGAATGATTATGGTATAGTTTGTTAGTGAATTAGGAGCAAGTCAAAACAAAATTCATAGGAATAATACTTAAGTAATCTGTAACACCTTCATTGAACTTTACCTCTCAGTTATACCCATTTACCTTAGATATTCTTCGAAACGACTAAATATTTTTTAAGGAAGGTCTGTTCCTTACCTGTAAGTGGGCTCCTCTTTTAAATCTCCTTGACAACGTCCCTTCCGCGGCCCGGATTCGGATGATCACCCCATCCTCTGGCTCATCGGACCAGTGGGCTTTCCTTGCCTTCTTTTCGTTATCCTGCAAAGTCGTTGCAGCTAAGTTTATCTGTTGATGAAGACGGTATATCCAATGTAGTACGTAAGAATGGAAAGAATACAGGGAAGCCACTGTTGCTTTCGCTGAAAGCCATTTAATACGTTGTTTGGATCTACCCACAGCAAACACTACTACCCTGCAACGGCCAAAATCGTTGCGCGACAAGTTGCACGAAAAGTAGATCCTAATTGTACTATAGGCAACGGCCCTTGCAACTTGTCTTGCAAGGATTTTTGCCGTTGCAGGGTATGTTACACCTTGAATTGTTTCATGCAACTTGTCCCGCCACAATGTCCCCAAAACATTGCAAGCTAAGTTGCACAAAACATTTCACAGTGTAACAGCGCTTTTATACTTTGATGATGCCATTAATGTTTACCTGTCGTTCAACCTTTCCTGGATCGCTTTCTTTATTTCCTAGATCCTGCAATTGCGCTTGACGGAAGTTATGATCTTGTTCCTCCCTTTCCGCCCGGAACTTGCCAAGTTGTAGTCAAGGCTATTAGATTACCCTTAACAGTTACACATCTGCTGATTGCGCCCCATCTGGCAAGCATCACAACACATGCAGGCCTAAAAAAATTGCCTATATACACTTGCATGAATATACAGTTACCCTGTCAAGACTCTTTAATAATAAAGATAATACCATAATAATAATACCATAATAATAATAATAATAATAGTAATAATAATAATAACAATAAAAAAAATGTATTATTATTATTCTTTTTTTTTTAATTTTTAGCAGTCACTTATTTTATATTTTCACATAGTTTAATAGATTTAAGTGGATAATACTTTTAGAAAGATATTTGTAAATAGGACTTGAACATGGTGTTTTTAAGGAGCTCCTGGGTTACGATTAACGCCCCAGGTAGCTTTTAGGTATTGACATTCAAAAGTTTCAAACTGTCACAATAATAGAGATAATGGTAATGATAATGATAAGAATAATGATAATAGTGGTACTTCCACCAAGTGGCTCTTCGCTTACTAATAAACAATTAAACTATAAACTGTGACTTGTCTTCCCGTTTGCTACATTCTTAAAAAATAAAATCGCAAATACATACTTTCAATTACACAAATAAATCGATTATCACTCATAAACTGGCACATAATGGTCGATTCTACATGTACCTTTGCGCCGACAATCATAAAAAAAAAAGGTTTGGTTGTAGAAATTTTTGTTGAATCTGAATTTCCTAGAGGCTGGTTATCAAGAACAGAGAAACATTGCGGCAAAATTTCCTCGTGTTTGACTTTATAATTAGACACTGAAGACACTACGAGGTTCGGCGTATTCACTTGTATGCTTAATTTAAGGTCTTAAAGCAATGCATTCTTCTTTTTAACAAGAGAACGATCTCGAAAGAAAATTTAAATTTTACAACATACCATGAAGTTGCTTCACCAGCGTTGGCTTCCATGTCGTGGATGGCAGGAGAAACAGCATGGAGTCCTCAGTGTTTTGCACACTAAACATGCTGCAAACTTCAAGGAGGAGAAATCATACAATTATTGATGATAGTTATAAGGAGTGTCTAAGTACTGTTTGCGTTGTCAGCACTGTGGATACTGATTCCGGGCAATATGTATAATAGCGTGAAATTAACATTTACCTAATCTACCATTTAGTGATGATGTTTCCGCAACCCAGAACAACCACTGCTGATTCTGGCTATTCAGCCATCTGAGAGCCCTGCAAATGATCAATGAAATGTTACTGACGCTAAAATTTATGCTCCTTTGCCCATTCATAAGCATAACTTTGCATGTTTGCGCTGGATTTTCATAAACATTTAATAATTATACTTAGTACAAATACACAGGTGATTATACAAAATCGCGCACTCTCATTGGCTTGCTATCTCGGATTATCAGCCGATAATCACCTTGACTGACAAAATGGCCACTGTAAGTGAAGATGATTTCGCATTGAAAAGGTTTGTTTTTCCCTCATTTTTGGCCTGTGTATTTATACTAAAACAATTATTCGCCTCAGGCGAAGTGATTATTGGTGAATATTTACCTGGACTTCGTCTCGGTGAATATTCACCGATAATCACTTCACCTTCGGCGAATAATTGTTGAATAACCAGATAGATGTCTGCAATTATTGTATAATGTTCCGAACGGAAGCCAATCTCGTACCCAGAGTCCTCGGGCTTCTTGGTCAGCGGATGAGCGCCCAGAAAGACCCTGGGATAATGGACTGCATTTTCCCACAAAATGTGTTTTCCGGTGTTATTGCGCATGCGTGAATTTAAAGGGAAAAAGAAAAGAAAAGACAAAAAACAGTCCTCAAACTAGTCCTCTTATCTTACTCAATAAAAGAACAGTCTATTCAAAAATGTTAGGTAACAGCTGCATATTTTTGCATTGTTATGTGTGACACATGCCTACCTTACAATGCCTTCTCTGATGGTCATGTTTTCCTTTGTCGGGTTTAGAAGGATTACCCCCATCGGCTTGCTGATTTCGCGTGCCTGCCAGCAATACACATTGTTAAAGAATATCTGATGCTTTTTTAAAATATACTTACTACTTTATGCCTTTTACTAACTTTCCCCCATCAACCAACGTTTATCGGTTTTGTTCTATTTTTAGTTATTTCCTTCGTCTAGTTTTTGATTGTTTATTTGTTTCGTTAAGCATTTAAGTCGGTTTGTTTTGGCGAAATAGCGAATATCTCTTTGCGGGATTCAAAGCCGGCAATTAAGCCTTCTATCATTACACGAGTAATAGCAAAATGTAAGTTCAATTATTGTTTTAAAAAAACGAATGCATTGAAGGCGGGGTCTAGTTTGTTTGCGATTGTAGTGTATTGAAAACACTTGAACCGTACATGTAGTGAATACTGTTGCAACTGTATTGATTTATAACATAACTTGGATAAAACGCGCGCTCTGATTGGCCGATTGATCATTACTATTTGCCCATGGGTGCACGCTCACTGACGACAGCTGACGTGCGATCTAACTTAAGAAGAAAATGCCGTCACGAGCACATCAGTCCTAACTTTCCAAGACATATTTTCCTCCTCTTAGAATAGGGGTGAACCTCTACAGAGCTCAAAATAGAAAGATTAATCAGCAGCGGAAAAGGAGGATTGAAGGTCTTAAAGCGACGAAAGAGCGTTTCATGTTTGTACCGCTTTGATTTTCAAAACACAATCTAAACTCTGCTTAAATATTCAAGCCAAATCGCAGAATTGAAATGGATTTTATGAGACCAGGGAAGATGCTACAGGAAGGTAAATGGTGATTTGGAATGTCGATTTTCTTTTTGAGATTTATTTCATCGGCCATTTGAGTTAAAATAGTGTAACGTCGTTTTTTTTGGATTCGAAAAGTCGTGCTGTTTGCGATAGCTTGATCGTTTTCAACAGAAGCGAAGCATATGCAAAGACAGCGTGTTTGTGTCGACGCTCGCAAAAAAATCTAAATGTTTTATCTCCTAAGAGCAAATTATTGTTGATTCCAATAAAATTTTTGACTGGGAAAACTGTTTGTTCATCATTTTGTCTTCTTAATTCAAATTGTCTTTAAAAAGTAAAGTTGTGTTGACATCGTCTGTTGACCAAACTTGATTTATGGAAATACAAGCGAAACACGCAGGAGTGGTGTTCACGATTATGTTATAAAAGAAATGGTAAGCGTGCAGCATGCAACTATCGAGTTATGGACGCACTTGGGAGGCTTGCTAAGCACTCAAGAAGCTAGAGTCTCGGCTATCGCCTCGTGCGACTCTTACG
>NW_027179742.1:240000-247500 GCF_036669935.1 Montipora foliosa
AGTGCAATCTGGGGGATTTAAAGGGACAAAATGTCATATGTGGAATTGACACTTGCATGGTAACTAATACAACGCCAAAAAAATATTGGGGAAACGAATTTGTACGTCAAATAAAGCATTTTTTCAAGCCATTATATCACTACAGTGCCTTTACTTTAGAGCTAAAATTGTGGTGTCTTTTTTTTTCTGTCTCATCTCGTCATAGTAAAAATAAGACATTTTCTGACTCGAAGGAGATGGTGAAACTTTCTCAGGTGGTGGTTCATTGAGCCGTTGACGGGCTGGTTTGTGAGAAGGCTGAAAAGATATGTATTGTGATGATGACTGCTAGAATACAGATGTTGCTTACCATCTTCCATGTTCGGCATGTTTGAGTCTGATGGGAATTTAAGAGAACACTATGAATATAACGAGCCCACATTTTAAGAGTTCATGCGAATTTTAATTTATGTAGCAAAAACAGAAAAGATATGAAGGGAATATAGAAACTTCAACTACTTCAAGTGCTCACAAATAGAGAAGGGAAAAGCCTGCCAAAAGTAATAGCCATGGGTTGTAAATCCTATATATGGTTAAAATAGTGATAATGGAAGTGTGAAAAGTGCTCACCTTGCAAGAAATCGACAGTAGTTGGTCTAGAGCAAGCTCTAATATTGATCAAAATAAAGCTAAAAATTCATCTTTTTCCTAACTTGCATTCGTAAATAATATTACTTTTGAGTAAATCTTGTCATACAATATTTCTTCATTTTCCTTGTTTTATTGTGCATCTTTGGCAAAATTAGGCCTTGTTACACCCATTTTGTAAACATACAGTAGAAAATATGCAAAATGGTTTAGTTTTCTCAGAGCAATTTTTTTTTTTGGCAAGCCATTCACAATCCTAGTTTTGAGGCTAATTTACATTATACTCTAGCATGTCTCCTAATAAAACTTACCATTGCCCATCTGCTGTGTACTAGTGGACTGACTTAGGGCCATTAAATATTGTCTTGTTGCAGCTGGTAGAAGAAATGTTCATCTTTTGATTAAGGCTTGAAAACTACTCTTCCTCCTATTTGCAAAGTACTTTAATATTAATTAGAAGTGAAAAATTGGTTTCTTCTTCAGGTATTGATACACAAGGTCTGAGTTTATTATTTTGAACATTCTTAAATTATTGACTATTGCAACCCGGGTAACAAACATTACACATATAATTCATTGCTAGCTGTGGAAGATCTTGTTGATCCCGATGCAAAACAATCAATTTTAGACTTAATGGAAAGAAAGACTGCATTGCAAATTAAAAATGTCCTAGCAAAGAGGTTGTCTATCAAATGCTTCACCTTTGCAGTACAGATCATGGATTGTTTCTGTATAATTGTTAATGCCCTTCAGTGCTTATAGAATTAATTGCGGTTTTTTCTTCTGTTGTGTTTTTTGTAGGTTCTTTTTTAGGGATAAAATGGGAATGCAAGTGGCGAGAGATGTCTTCCCTAAATGTTTGCATACCAGCATCTCTAGGTACAACTGCATTTGGCCGTCTATGTGTGGCAGATGCTGATCCTGTATGATTTCCACAGTTATACCTCTCTGTGAAAATGAAATTGATAAAAACATTACGACTTTGCATACTGTGAGTGGAGGCAGATTTCTTGACTGCATGTTTACTTACCAGCATCTCTAGGTACAACTCCATTTGGCCTTCCTTGTGTGGCAGGTGAAGCTGCTGCTTCATTTCCAGAGTTGGGCCTCTCTGTGAAAATGAAAGTAATTGAAACACTAAGATTCTGCACACTGTTGCTGGGAATTGTACCACTCAGCTGGCAACATGAGGTACTTGTCTCTGGTATGTAAATTTCAACTACAGGTGTCAGTTGTTATTGAGTGACCCTGTGGTTTGAAAAAGTGGGCCGGGTACAAGACTCAACACTTTAATTCAGACAGATAATTATTTGCATACAGGAAGATATAGAACTGAAGGAAAAGAAGGAGTTTTACATGTCACACCTCCATTCTCATCATCATTCTTCAGAATGATGTAGACCCTTTTGGATGTGCCTCCTTTGAATTTTTGCAACAATTGTGCTGCATCTGGAACATTTTTGGCCACCTTCTTCAAGATGCTACCCCTGCTTCCACATTTGTACAGGCGTATTCTGTCAGGAGAAAAAGGGAAAGAAGAAAATGAAATTGTGTTGTGGGGAAACACTCTTGGTGAAAGTTAACCACACAACAGGCAAGGAAGCTTCTGAAGCATTGTGAGAATGTAAATTAAGATACAATAAGTTAACCTTATGTTAAAAATGGTTGCACCACTGTTTGTGAAGCAGACTCTCAAAAATTTCATGGTGCTCTTCTCTGATTTCTGTGCAGGGCTGTGCTCTGGTAGTGACCGGGTGGCTCAGGCGACCAGGATAATATTTTTGGGAGCTTGATTAGCTTTGTTTTATGAAAGCTGACAAGTGAGAGCTGAACACCCCAGATTGCCTAGATAAAGGCCTTCTGATAGGGTGCGATGAAAAAAAGCGAAATTTGCAGGGCAGACTGTGATTAGAACTTAACAGTGAAAATAAAAATAAATAAACAAAAAAAAGTGAGCAAAATTTTCTTTCGGATTGACATTATGCCAATTATGCGATTTTTTCTGAGCTCTTTTAAGCGTGTTTTGTAAGATTTCAGGAAAAGAAAATCTTTTTATTTTGTTGGCCTAAAGACATTTTGAACGCAAAGGAACAGTAATTATGCATCTTGGTCGACATTAGTTGGGATAAATTTTAAAAAATGAGGTTTTCTGCTCTATACTTCAATTTGAATAGAGAAGGCAATTATGTCATCATTCCAGTGATGTGTATATAAATTATCAGCCATTCGCATTGGCTTATCTGAACAAAGGGCGTGTTAAAGAATGAGACTCATACCAGGCCCCCGACATGCAAAAACTTTGAATGTTTATGAAATCGAAGGTGCTAAAGTTTTTTTATCCTTTTTCCAATGTAAATCATCTTTTAAATGGTGTATATATGCAGGAATTCCTACCAGACTTGTTGATTTGTGTTTTATTTTATGAATGTTGTGCGTTTTTTTGTGAATTATGCGATTGAATGCAATTTGAGGTCGATTGTGCAAAATCGCACCATCGCGCAATATCAGAAGGCCTGTAGATAAGAACATGCCCCTTTTCGGCTTAAGTCTGTTAATTTTATTCTTTACATCCCTTAAAACATTAAGTCCTTGTGAAATACCATATATTAACAACTCTAGGACAATAGTAAATGGGGTTTTGACAATAATTAAGTGATATATTTGTAAAGAAAGTGAAGGCTCTCCAAAGAACAAATTTCAGCTAGCAACCTATTACATCTACAATCGTGGACAAAACTGTTAGACATCAATAAGTGCAATATAATCTCTTGTAACATAGTTTAGTAACTTATCCTACCCCGTGCGTTCTGTCAGTCAATGACACCTAAACTGCAATCTGGTCTACACTATATATGGCACTTCTTTTTTTTTTACAACTTTGGATAAGGGGAAATAGGAAAAAGGGTATGCTTAAGAGATTTAAGAGTGTTATAAAAGTCTGACGCAACACGTTTTGTCCAAGATTGCAGGTAGCAGAGCACGTGGATATCACATTTGGGTGCTTTAGCCTTAGCAGCAAACGCATGTATCTTGTTGTAGTGGCTGCTTTTTAGTTATCAGCTGAACTGTGCCAAAACGGAGCACTTAACAATGAAATCCTGTGAGCCACACTGGCTGAATACCACATTTTTTATCCTTTTTTTTTGCAAATTCATGTGCAATGAATGGACTTTATCTTGAGGTTTAGCGAGTCACTAAATTTTGTATGCCATAAAACTGCAAATTATAGGTTAAGTCATGCTTTTTACCCCAGCAGCTTAAAATTTTGGTGTTTCATAGTCTGCTCCCTTTTGTTAGTGTGCTTTGTATAACACTTCAATTTGAAAGGCCATATTTGCAATCAATAATAAAATAAAACTGATTGTTAAGGTCCTGTACTTGCTCTCAATTATATTTGGTTCTGCCTGATATTTTCCAAACACGTGGAGGAAATTTAAACAGGAATGCAACAAATTATAGTGCAAGAAACAAATGGAAGTTTTGACGAGTCATCTTCAAAATTGTTTTAATTTTTGTATCTGGTTGATTTTTCTTTGCGCCACATGCGTGCGGTCACGCTCCGCCCTCGCTGTGATCCACTCCCTCCGCCTCGTGAAGCTCAAAGAGTGCGAGAATATGACTATTCCAGGCACTGACAGATATTTTTTGGTCAAACCGAGAAGTTATTACCCACGAGTGTGCCTTTATTCATCGGACATCTTCAACATTTATTGCTTAAGGTTTGCTTTAATTACACTCATTTTGCATTGACGAGCTGTATAATTTTCTACCCTTATGAGAATTGTGATCCGGAGAAGAATCTTTAATACAGCTTTGTTACATCAATTGAAGCGAGAATGTTTCATCTTGCGGCACAATCGTAATGTTTTCTATAAATGTTGCTTACCTTGTGAAGCCAGCTTGTGCCAACTCGGGGAAATGCTCTTTTATTTTGTCCCTCATATGACGCTCGGTGAATTGCTTCCCGAACTCCATCTCCTTCACCCTTCCCTCGCGATTTAGTTCATCCCAAGGCCTTCCACGTGGGATTGCTTTAGGAAGTTCCCTTAACCATACAAAGGTTCTTTACGATTTCGGTCCAGTTCGTGCTATAGAGGGAGATCCGGGTCTCTCGCTATCACTAGAGGAGCTAGAATCCGCCATGCCTGAAAGGTCAACTGAAGCGCCCAAAGTGCGGAGCCGAAATGTTATATTATATTACAAGCTATGAAGAACAATGACACTTCCGGTGTATGTGATGTGAACCTCCCTTCAGGAGTCAGAAGTGATGTAAAAGTCCCAAATGTTGATAAACCTGCTCTTTCAGTGCATTTTCGCAGTTTGTCTTCCATTGTATCGGTCTACTCTTTCTCTTTCATACAACATTTTGACCAAAAAGAACAAAACAATACACGCTTATCAAGTGGTTAATGTGAAATTTTCGCGACACTTGAATTTCGTGAAATGAAAATGACGCGAACAATAGGTGTCGCGAACATAATATGACACAAAAATTAAGTGAATAACGGGGTGAATAACTTTACATCGATAATAGGTAATAATGAAGAAAGGGCGAGTTTATTAGCATTAAAAAGTTGACAGAATCACGTTTTTATCTATTCTGAGGCAATTGCAACTCATTCGGGTGTTAATGTATTCTTCATTTTCTTGTCAGACATTATTGCCGAGTCAGTTAAAACAAAGATTCGTGATTCTTAAAAGATAACTCCAGGGTAAACTATAATTCATGATTTCGCGTCAATCCCTAAATTTACACAAACAACTCTGGAGATCATGGTCAATTGACTAAAATTAATGAACAAGCGTAAAATTCTTTGGGAAATTTTTAGAACTTTGTTACTGTCGTCCGACAGACCCGTCGCTGCATCTCTTGTTGTAAATTGGAAATTTTGACGTTATTGTAAATGAAGTTATTCTATTTGCTTCCAGCATAAGTTAAATGCCTGTAAACAGCGTCTTACGTGCTAAAGATCGCGAAATTAAAGTGATTTGTAGTACAAGAATCGCGCAAAATCGCCAAATTTAAGTGTCGTAAAATACGCGCATCGAAAAATCGCGAAATTAACGTGTCACGAGGATTTCATGTACATGTAAAAGGATAGCCTTCGCCTGGTCTCCGGGGAGAGGTCGGGTGGCCTGTCTGGATTCTTTGTGGCCGGGCGAGCACAAGGGTCAAAGAAATGGGATGGCCTTGCTTAGACCTTTTTGCTCTTGCCCCGCTCGCGCTGCCAGAAACATCCGTCTCGGACAGCTTGCTATGCAGGCTAGCGATCGGGTCTTAAGAGCTGGTCAGTTTTCAAAGAAAGAAAAAAAGTTCTCCTGTCTGAAATAAATTAGAAACCCTGTCATTCCACAGCTGAGAATCTTTCCCAATTTTCAATCATCAATCGAACTGCATGCAGAATTTCAGCGTTGATGGAACAACACAGTTCTGCAGTCTCAAGTGAACGGAATAATCTTTCCTCGTCTCTGCTCTTACCTGTTCGTGTGGGTGAAAATCGACCGAGGGTGATTCAGGGGCACCCAACGAGGATATAGTTCAAAACACTTAGACATAGCATCGTTAAATGCATTTTAGTATCGAAACGGTAAATGTAGATTTTTCATGTCTTCGGATTTCCTAGCTGAAAGTCTAGTGATCTGAAAATTAGAAAATTTCAGCGAAAACAGATATTTTCCGAAAATGGACGTTGGGTGCCCCTGGCGATTTAGGATTTTGCATTTCATCATTATTCCGGGAAGCATAGAAAGATTTCTTACTTTGGTTACTCCTCTTTTTTTCGTTTTTATTATTTTATGTTTTATTTTGTCTGGTAAGACTGTTTAATATACCCTGCATGATCCTCCACGATTTATGTCTCTCATATAAGCATTTTGAGCAACCTGCGGCGTTTGCACTATCTTTTTAAAATGAGCTCGTTCCTCCCTCTCGAGCTCCCTCGTCATATAATGTTCTTTCTTTAACTTCGGTGGTTGCTTGTAGAGACAGGAAATTTCGGAAACAACATTGATGAGAGGGGGAGGGGAGGAAAGAGGTCACATCTGGAAATTAAGGAAAGTTTCTCAACAGTTTTTTGCGGGATTGTATATAGGTGATCAGGACAGTATAGCCCACCACAACCGATCCAGCATAAAAGAGTGATCAGAAGACGAGCCCAGAATCGTCGGCCAGAACAATCAGAAGGAGAAAGTTGAGCAATTTTATGATACTAGAAGCCAGCCAGTAACAGCAGCACCTGTGCGTTCAGCAGTTTCAGTTATCAATACTTTTAATACTGTACCGCGCGTACCAGTTCATGCAACTGAGATGAGATAAACGGAAATGCAGTAGTGTACAATTACGAAAGATATTTCTGTAATTTCTACACATGAAGACAAAGCTGACTGTGTAAAGGCCCCTCAAGCCAACAATAACGAGATACTTGTAGAAGTGTAGCACATATTCAAGAGTGGGTCAGTGGCGAGAAATTGCCAACAATTGGAAAGATCGAGATACCCTTGTCATTCAATGGAAGAAAATGTCTCTGCCAGTCCCACGTTATCATGAAGGAGCATGACCACCAAAAGCTATGCTTGGTCGCGATTTCCTGCATGTCGAAAAATGGTGCAATCATTAACTTTGCTAACGGAACATTGAAACTTAACAACACACAACCTTTTGTCTCTAAAAGCAATCCACTATAGCACCTTATGGCTAGCTTCCTAGAATTTGCAGTACAAGAAAATCAACCGGATAAAAGACCTGACGACCGACAACTATTACCGACTGGTTACACTTTGCACTAAGATGATTTATGCAGCCATAGAAAACGACAGCTACATTATTCCTCAAACTCCTCATCATTTTGCTGTTAATGTCTTCTCATGCTAGCG
>NW_027179742.1:260000-270000 GCF_036669935.1 Montipora foliosa
CTGTACAAAAACTACGAGAACTTTGACCTTGATTTGCTGGAGGATGATGAGTGCGAGTCGGAATTTAGATTCCACAAGCGGGATATACCCCTACTAGCAGAGGCCTTACAAATACCTGAAAGCATTACTTGCTACCAAAGAAGTGTGTGTAATGGAGTTGAAGCCCTCTGCATCATACTGAAACGCTTGGCCTATCCATGCAGATATTTGGATTTGATACCTAGGTTTGCGAGAGCTGTCCCTGTCCTTTGTCTGATTCATAATCATCTGGTTGATTTCATTTACGAGACCCACAGACACAGGCTTTTACAGTGGAATCAGCAGTTGCTGAATGCGAACGCTCTTGAGGAGTACACGGCAGCCATATCGGCGAAAGGCTCTCCACTAGACCACTGTTTCGGATTCATAGACGGAACTTTTAAGCCGATTTGCCGACCGTCCCAACACCAGGAAATGGAATATAATGGCCACAAGCGAGTTCACAGCATAAAGTTCGAGTCTGTGGCATTTCCCAATGGAATGATAGGAAACATGTTTGGTCCAGTAGGTGAGGAATATAAATAGGCACGTTTGTACATGTACACAGCTTAACATCCGAAAGAATTGGTCACGCAAACTAGTGAACCTAAACTTTAAAATAATCATCTTACCTTTTTTTAGGACCTGGACTTATAACAAATGCAAACTCATCTGGGGCAATACGAAATAGAAACGTCAGTCGCATTCTGATTCTTATTAAGCTTATAGTCCCCCATCACAATGTGTATGGGCCCTCATCCCATGAGCTGAAAGTGTTAGTCCTAACAAACTAACAGAGAATTTTCGAATAATTTTAGTTATATGCTGTGCAGTGATTTGCCCAGTACACAGCTCCATCCATCCTTGAAACAACAACAATGAAAAAAAAACCCGTTCACCTGCTGTCAGGCCCAATGTGAGGGACAAAGACCGGAGAAATTCAGTCCATGTTACATGAACACTAGTACAAAAGTAAGATCTCATTTTAACGCAGTGTTTTTTCTTAGAGGGAAAACGCCATGATGCTTTTATGCTTCGAGATTCTGGCCTCTTGAATGACCTTAAGCTGCATGCCTTCTCCCCACCACCAGCAGCACGCGCACTCTGCCTGTATGGAGACCCAGCTTACCCACTCCGCATACACCTGCAAGGCCCCTTCCGTAATACTGTGTATCCTCTGAACGTGCAGATGGAGTAGTTCAATAAATCCATGAGTTACCTGAGGTCATCAGTCGAATGGATCTTTGGAGACATTGTCAATTATTTTAAGTTCATTGACTTTAAAAAAACCCAAAAGATTGGTCTCTCTACTGTTGGCAAGACCTACATTGTCTCAGCTCTTCTCAGAAATGCTTTAACTTGCCTTTACGGTAACACCACCTCTCAGTTTTTTTGGCCTAGAACCACCCACTCTACAAGATTATTTTCGTTGATATTATTTTTTTTACATGAATGCAAGTATCCATACTTCAGTGACTGAAGGTAATTTCATAAATAATCTCTACCCCAACCATGGAAGGGATAACCAATGGATCTTTGCCCCTCTGGAATTTCCAAATTAAAAATTTAATGATTTTTTTTTTTAAAAAATAAGAACTTCACTCCCTACAAAATAAGACAAATTTGTCTGCCCTCCACCAGTAGGTTTATTTCTTGAGTCAAATTTAAGTCCTCATCCCTTTTGGAATTTCTTATTCCCTCTGTGGTGGGGTTATGGATTTGAATCTGTTATCACACACTAGAAAAAAAGTATAGGTCAATGTGTAGCATGTCTTAATTGCATAACATGAAATATCCATATAAACACCAATGCCATTGCTATAGTTACATAATAAATCACACCTTTTGCAGCAAAAAAATATTAAACGGAAATGGTTTGCTATTATATTGGTGTTTATATTTAATAGTAAATAGAACATTACATGGCTGCTTGGAGATATGAAATTTCTCTTATGTTGAAAAATATTCCACTCGTTTGCTGCGCTCACTTGTCAAATATTTTTCAATACTCGCAGAGAAATTTTGTATCACCATGAGGTCATGTAATATTCCCTAAATGTACATGTAGAGTCTGAGTATTGAGGATTTGAAACAAGCATTTTTTTCTTCGACAAGCCAACTTATTATAGTGTGTTTTTTGAGGTGCTGGTAATTTGTGAAAAATTGTACATATGTTATCTCACTCATTTGCCAGCATTTAGAAATGTTTAATTTATTACAAAAAAAATGTTATCTTGCAATACTTTCATGTAAAAGTGGTAAGTGATTTTGGTAAATGAAATAGTAACTTACTTGTGATAAAAGGCATCACTTTGCTATCATTTTCTTTAGTGGTGACTCAGCAGCAAATGTCACTGTCAAAAATGTTTTTTGTGAACTTAGGGCATCCCTAAAAAATGCTTTCTTTCCATGAACGTCCCTCTTGTGATAGTGGGTTGGACACTGCCCAAACAAAACATTATGACAGAAGGAGTCTGAGTCCAAGAGATATTGGTTTTTATGTACAGTCAGGCTAATAAAATAACCAGTTCTATTTTAAACAAAGTATTGATAAAAAATGTTTTTCATATAGAACACAGCATGTGAATTTGAATTTTAAAAATCAAAATTTTTGTTATCAGAGAGACCATCTAGAATTGGGTTGGTCACATGAATGGGAAACAAAACATTTTATGGGGATGGCCTTATAAAAATATTACAGTTAAATAAAAAAAATTCTGGAACTACACATTTCAGTGTATAAAGTATTATACATGTATCAACAGACTTCTCTTGGTATGAAACTCTTCCTCCCTCATCCTCATTTGTTGTTGAGATCTCTCTTTGAGGCATTCTATGGTCTCTCCTCCAGACCTCCTCTTAAGTGGCTTATCTTCTTTTGCCTCCACACCTTGACGCTTGCGTGTCTGGCCAACTCTTTTCAGGGCTTGGGCCCTTACCTCTTCTGCCACTTTCCTCTCTCTGTCCTCTTTTTCTTTCCTCTCATCTTGTCCTGCCTTCTGCTCTTTCTCTGCATCCCCTGCCCTACCAACAATTTCTTCCATCAGTTGATCAAATTCTGTTGGGGGAGGCACTACAATCCCACTTCCTTTTCTCTCCTCTTGCATCTTTTTTTTGTAGTTTCTAATCAAAACGAGATTCACCCTGTCCCTGACAGACCTGCCAGTGACACTAAAATTTATTTGGTTGGTGAGATGAAAGCCATCAAGGTTAGCTGCAATTTTTTACCCAGAGAGTAAATCTTTCCCTGCTCCCTTTTGGGTGCTGGTAAGGGTCAAGGGCCACTACTTCTCTTGCCAAGAGGATGTCATGCTGGCGAAGCCGCGGCATAATTGGCTTAGGGTCCTTTGTCGACCTTAAAATAAAAAAATACATAATTATCATACGAGGAGCTTGGACATTTGAGCTTCAGCATGAACATTGTAAATACTGAAAGTGCAAACAAACAAATGAAGAACTAAATCAAGCCCCATCAAACAAAAGGGAACCTTATGCAAAATGGGTCATTTGCACGGGTCTGTCTGGTTTAGTACTGTGGTAATTATTTTTAATTTCCAATGTATATGTGCTTGTGAAGTACACCACTACTTGAAACAAATTAGATAAAATACTGCACATACAGCCAATTTTTGGCATGGTGAGGCCCAACTTGCAAAAGAAATTGCTGGAGCACAACCCAACTTGTACATAAAATCTGTATCCAACAAAGATTAAATATGTGGTTAAATGAAGTGAACGAAAATTAGTTTGACCGTTGTCTAAAGTTGTCTCACGTTTCATTTCACAAGCCCTTCAGATTAGCTATTCATTACATAATTAAGGTCCAGTAAGTTGAAGTATCAATAAGTGTTTTTGTTTTCATTCAAAAATATTTTTGAAGTGTTTTCTCTGACACAATGCGATATGTTTCTTAAAGTGCATATAAAGTAAAAAAAATTTTTACTGGATATGATACTTTAGCAGTTTCTGAGTAAAAAATGTAATTTTCGGTGAGTACAACCTTCTTTAAGGTTTTTTTTTCGGGGCGCGAAGTTCGAATTTGGCGCTCGGATAGTGTCTCAATTTTCCGCTCGGCCAAAACGATAGCATTACAAGGATGTGACGTCATTAGTCGCGCAGAAGACACGATCGGTGGTGGAAGTATCATGGCAGAGACTAAAAAAAGACGTCCTGGTAAAACGTATTGTGCTGCTGGCGGCCCCGGCGCTGTAAATTGCACTAACAAGACCGGCACGCCGGGAATTACTATGCATTATTTTCCGAAGGACGAAACTTTACGGCAGAAGTGGACTCGGTTTGTCCGAATTCACAGGAAAGATTTCGTCTCAACAAAATCTTCAGCACTGTGTTCGGCGCATTAAGATGAAACGTGCTTTCATTCTAAGAGCATTGCTGCTTTCGACGCAAGCGGAAATCCTGTAAACCAAAAACGGCGTTTGATTCTTGGATCTATTCCTTCCAAAGATACAGTTGTGCCATACACGTCTCCCTTGACCTCGCGAAAGCGCCGAATGGTGAGTAGACAACAATAATCTCCTATAAGATACCTAAGCTAAATGCGGGCCCTCGGCCTACAGTTGTAGTTGTTATGAAATCACATCGGCGTAAGTTATCCATTAATTTCCTGAAAAGCCAATTGTGACCTTTCCTGCGCGATTTGTTTCGTTTGTAAGGTTCTCTTTTTATTTTTGGGTTTAATAGTGAACGGGTCAACAAATTCGATCCCTTTTGCTGGACACAGCTGTTGACGCTTCCGGTTGGTTATTAGCGGAAGGAATACTATTGTGTGATGCGAACATGTGAAAAAGATGAATGCTTTCTTTGCTGATTAGAATGCCGTATTTGGCTTGTCTGCAGAATAACAGGCCCACTTATTTGCATAATGTTTGCCGTGGAACCCTTTTGAAGCTTTCGATACGTATGAATAATTATCAAATGCACCGGAAGTAACACTCGATCTTTTAAACTCCAAATGGTACAATATGCCAACAAGATATATTGGACAAAATGCTGTATAACTGAATCATACGGATTTTAAGTTATTTTACAATAATTAACTAGATGCTTGTCTTTCATTTGCGGCTGATATGTTGAAAGGGCACATTAAGTGATTCAATGTCGTCTTTGGTCAACATAATTTTTCAGATCAAAAGAGATGCACTTTTTGGAAGTGATGGTGCTACTTCAGTAAAACGGAGAAAGATTCTCCCTATTACTGAAACTCCATGTACCAGCACTACTGAACCAGCTATGACTGAGTATGCTAAGCCAGATACAAGTTCAGGTGGCCCAGCTGGCATTAAGAATCCTGGCTCCAGTTCCATGAGTTTTGATGTTGATGTCACTCCTGTGTCAGTTTCTACTGAAGCACAAGGTAGAGAAGCTGAAACGGCTTTTTCAAGCTTATCTATTGTAAGACCAGGCTCAATAGCCTCAACGCAACCCACGCCATCAGGGTCTGGTTTTCAGACTAGCTCTTCGACTTCAAATAAAAGAAAAGTACCCTGCACAAAGTGTTCTGGCAGGGCAAAGAAGCTCAAGTCCCTTCGGAAGAAACACAGCCGGCTCCAGAAGAAACTTGAGAAACTAAAAGAAAAATGTAATCAACTTCTGGTTCAACAGGTAGGCTCAATCCACTATCTTGTGATGTGACTGCATGCATGTAACTTTAAGTTTGTTTTCTTGTTCATGGAGAATACATGTATGTAACAAGCTTTTTGTCAGGGGAACACACGAGGTGGGAGACCTCCAACTTACTGCACTGATCACTTGCTAAATTATGTATATATGTGTTTGTGGTTGTAAAATGGGATCTACCTCAAGTAGTGGACTGTGCTAAGGAGTCATAATTCTGTAGTCCCTTATTTAATTAATCTTTGGGTTGTTAGAATGATGATCCAAAGGACCTAACAAGAGAAGATAACCCTGAAGAAATCAAAGAAGAAAAGGAGGAAGCCGAATCATCTGACAGTGAACCTCAGGATGATGATGAAGAGGGCATTGAATGGCTCCAGCAGGAGGAGAGTTCGGAGGCATTCAGCTCACAAAGTGAAGATGAAATAGAAGAAGACGAAACAGCGAATACCATAACGTAAATTATGTGCATGCTTTGAATGTGAACTTGTGGTCATGCTTCAGAATGTAAATATACATGTAGGTAAGAAAAACTAGTAAGACTTATCATCTTTAAATTTTCATTCAGGGTTGACCAGGGAACTCCAGCACAAGATGAGCCTAAGTTTATTGTGTTCTTCACCCAGCTTTTGGTACTGTTTTACTTTAAATGTAAAACAAGTGGTCCAAGAGTAACCATGAAACAGAGGGGAACCATGGTGATTGCAAGTCAGCAATGTCAACATTGTGGCGATGATGCGTTTGTGTGGAAATCCCAGCCCATGACCCTTGGAGGAAAACATCCCCTTGGAAACATATTGTTAAGTTTTGCTATACTGATGGCTGGAGCATCTATCAGCAAAGTGTTACTGGTGTTCAAGCACATGGGCTTGTCAGCTTTCTCTGCGAGAACATTCTTTTACCATCAAAGGAGCTTTCTATTTCCAGCTGTGATTAGCTATGGGGAACAGTACCAAGCAGGCCTCATTTATAAACTTAAGGAACTGAAAGATGTTGTGCGGAGTGGAGACGGGCGTTTCGATTCAATGGGCCACAGTGCTAAATTTGGAGCCTACTCAATGTTCTCTAACAAACTTCTCAAAATTGTGCATTTTGAAATTCTGCAGGTAGCAAGTCCAAACAGTTAAATATTTAAATTAAATGACTAGCTATGTAAAGATATTGTTGCTTTAGATGAAATTGACCGATCATCACCATGAAAGTGGTGGTGTCAAGGAAGTAAAAATTTAACTCTGTAGTTTTTTGGGGGGGAGGGGGGGGTGGCAAGTTGAAGTGTCTGATATTTTTATGTAGTTCTAACTCTTACTTACTTTTCAAAGTGTTCCTATGTAACCCGACTTGCTTTTATTTGGCAATATCGTCTATTACATGTCAGTTTTCATCATTTTTTATTTGCTAACGACAAATTACCATTTAGTTATGAACAAATTATTACCAGTTTTTAATCTCTCTGCAGGCAAACGAAACTGGTAGCAGCACTGCCATGGAGCTTGAAGGGGCAAAACGTTGCTTTTCTTATCTTCAAACTGCTGGCATTTCCATTAAAGTTTTCATTTCTGACAGACACAGGGGAATTGCCAAATGGATACGGGAATATCAAACAAGTTGTGCCCACTTCTTTGACATCTGGCATGTGGCACGCTCAATTGGAAAGGCAATGACAAAACTGGGGAAAGAGAAAGGTTGTGAAAAAATTGCTGACTGGGTCAAAGGTGCACATAACCATTTGTATTGGTGTGCCACATCTACAAAGCAGGGGTTTGAAGAGTTGATCGCTGCAAAGTGGATGTCATTCATGCAGCATGTGGCCAATAAACACAACAATCATGAATCTTCCCTGTTCAACAAATGTGCTCATGATGATCAGATTGAAAATCGAAGATGGATCAAGATAGGTGAATTATAGTCAGTCTTGTTTGGTAGTAATATATAGTTTTGGAGCTAGGCATTTACCCGGGGGGGGTACTTTAGGAATTTCTGGGTGGGGATGTGCCGCTGGGACCCTGGAACCCTTAGCCTATACCAGAGCTAGTTCAGCTGAATTTTGCTACCCTATACTAGAGTAAACTCCCACCGATTTCCGTCTAAATACCGATACTTGAGAGTTAATAATATCCAGAAGTTTCTCATGATAGCCATTTATTGACACTGTTGAGGCTGAGTTGCGCAAATTTAAACTTTGCCGACTCGACTTTTTAATATTTTTGAGCGGGAATTTCTGGTTTCCTTAGTCTTGATAAAATCTTCAAGCGACTGGTCAGTTTCGTGAAAAATGATACCCTATTCTAGACCCAAACGCTCTGATTTATATACCCTATGCTAGAGTAAACTGCTTGAAAACCATACCCTTCACAGCGGCACATACCTATATAGCCCATATATGGCAGTACCCCCCCCGGGGGCATTTACCATTGATAAACCCATAGTACACAAAAAATTATTATAATCCAGAATTATAGCATTAATTCAAAATGATATTGAATTGTTTTGGTCCTTACTCAAAAAATAACAACAAGAACAGGGACTTCCTGAATCAAATAGTATGCATGCATTATCTTTTACCTTCTTTTAGGAACTAAGGGTTACGACAAACTCAGCAGCCTCCTAACTAATGTGCGTCTGGTTAATGACATTAAGAAACTGTCTGCTGATGCCCAGACTAGTTGTCTTGAAGGCTTTCACTCAACCTTGAACCACTGGCATCCAAAGATGGTTTGCTTTTCTTGGCTTGGGACTTTTGCAGGTATAGTACACCAAAATGGTTACAATTGCTATTGACACATGCATTCCCTGGCCCTGTTCAAAGGAAGGGTAATGCTATCTAAGAGAGAAATTGCTATCCAGTGAGGCATAGTTTGTATGGTTTTTACTGTAGATGTGTTTTCTATTGTCTGGTTGCTCTATATCTAGGTTTTGTCACTGTCATCTGCCCTGATACTGTTTGTTATATGAATGTTTTTGCTCGGGAAAATTTATCAGTTTAACTCAGTGTGAATTCACGGTTTTATTTTGTTTCCATTTTAGTTATAATTTCATGTTGTCATTGTGTTTCGTTATATATTAATAGGCACATTTTGGCCTCTCTCCACTTCAATGAGAACGTACAACGACAAACAAAGATATCTGTTGATGGAGAGGAGTACTTAAAAGTAACCTATCCTAAATTTAAGTTGGGCGATGAGGTTGTCCGTGAGGTCACAGTGCCACCAACGTATGGTATGTTTCCACTTTCAATTACACAGGGATGTTTTCTGCTAGCTGCATTATTTCATATGACATATTTCATATGTCACTTGAAGTTTTATTCCAGGCATCCCTGTAACAATGTCTACTGCCTACCTTCATTCGTTTTTATTGTATATGTAGTATCTTAATTTCACATGTTCATGTAGTACAGTAACAGTTCTTTTATTGACATTGTGATCATCATTGGTGTTTTAATAGATTATGTCCAAGAAATAAAGGGGAAACTTTTCAACACCTCAAGGTTAGAGCTTACAAATGTGGTAGACAGGTACAGCGCAAAGGTTCCACCTTCACTCAGTTCACAGTTTAAGGACAGGATGAAAAAAGCAGATGCTGTTGAAAGCTACAAAAAGAGACAGAAAAGACAAGCCACACAGCTGTATCCTGCAGGTGAAACATGAATATCCAACTAATTATAGCAACTAAAGAACATGTAAACACTAGCACCCAGCTGGGGGGAGAGGGTGCTCCCTTAAAATTCAAAATAAGTATGTACAGCAAAGGCTCTGAAGCCCTTTCTCTATTTCAGGATAAAGAAAATCAAACTTGATACCCGTTTAAGACCCAAACCCTGCTAATTGATGCCCTATGACTTTGCACAGAGGGCCATATATAAAAAAACCTATATACCGTACCAAATGACATGCACAAGATTATGCTTAGAGGGTCATACCAAAAAAAATAACACCTGAGTGTTTAATATACATATATGCATTTTATTTTAAAAAATGAAAAGTTTGCTTTTTGTAGGTGAGGAGCAAGACCAGTTGCAAGCAAGTACAGTTTCATCTGAAGCACCACCTAAGAAGAAGAGAAAAAAGCCAACATGTGCAAAATGTGGAAAGCCAAAAAAGGGGCATAAAGCTGCTCTCTGCATAGACCAGAGTTAAATAGACTTGCTTTGATTAAATTGGCTTCCACTCTATTAATTCATAATTTTCTATGTGTCAAAGTTTGATTCAATTCATTATACTGCAAAGTGGTTTACCCCCCTTTTATGATTATATTTAGGGAACTTAAATATATCACACAGCAATGTTGAATACTGACAAGGCCCAATCAGAGCTATTATTACATGTGATACAGTTAAATTTGATTTCAC
>NW_027179742.1:275000-280000 GCF_036669935.1 Montipora foliosa
TTGTCTATTAATCATGATATTTTTATTAATTAGTTGACTATACCCCATTTTATAAATACATTCTTTGTAAATATTTACTTTTATTCTTATGTACATAATTTTATAATCTAGTTTTTAATTTATTGCCATTGTAAAGCGGTTTTGAACTGTGGAAATTTTGCTATATAAAATAAAGGTATTATTATTATTAATATAGAGATTTAGCCAAGCCTAAAAGCGGACCTCCCTGGTTATTTATTCTTACTGCCTGTACGCTTTGTGAAAATAAAAGGTTTTGAATTGTCTGCATTTTGATGTTCCAGTTTCTGCTTTAGACATTAAATAATTTTATTTGCTTTCTTCTATAGAAAAAATCATTGCCTAACTAATGACTTTCACGGGAAATTTTACGCTAAAAACTGATATCGCATGAATTACGAAGCGATGAGTGCAACATCGGTTTCTCCAGTGAAATTTACTTTGCAATTTACCAGTTTGGCAATAATTTTTTCTTGAAACGAATGAGTTTTAAAAGAAAACAAGCATTAAGCACAACCTCAGCGAGCGAATTGAAAAGGAAAAAAAGCCATTTCAGAGTCAACTGTCAATAGCCATGTAATAGGAATCGTGCTAAAATTAGAAGCCATAAAAACAACTTTGTCAGTTCAAGGTCAAAGAAGAGTTTTACTGATGTACTTTATTCCAGTAAGGTAATTCACTTTTTGATGTATTTCATTGAAACATGCCAGGTTGGCTTGGTACAAGAATCCACACGGCAATGCAACCAAGAAAGGACGAACTTCAAACATGATCTGCACCAACACTTAAATAACATTTGGGTGCTTTAAACAAACTTCTGAAAACACAAGCTACTGAGATTTCCCCCTAATTTTATGAGAACTCATTGCGAATACGTGTTTATAACATAAGGGCAAAATTTTCTTGTCACCCTTACCAAAGAAAAAGTATGGGAATTGTATGGAAAAGGTTGGGCCATATCTGGCCCATATGTGGAAATGGTATGGGAAGGTTGGGTGATGATATGAAATTGATATGGGCAATAATTTTGCCAAATTTCAAGCTATGGAAAATGCATGGGAAAAAAAGCGAGGCCATCTGTCATATGGAAAAGCTACGGGAAAACAATACCCATAGCTTTTCCACACATATGGTATGTTGACAACAAAATCTCACCTATGGGTTTGATATGGAGTATCAACATGTAAGTGCTCCATAGATTACCCATATTAGCTGACAAAAGTTTGGCTTGAGCCCCATAGGTTTCCCATATGAAATGTGTATGGGATCTCTATGGGTCTAGAACATGTTTTGTGAATCTCTTATAATTCTTGACACTATTAGAGACTTTCCATATATAAATGCCATGTAAACTAAGGAGTTGAAATTATAGTAATAATATATATATATCAATATTAGTAATAAAAGTAGCAGTAGATTATGGTGAAAGGTTATCTGTAGCACGGGGACGGTCATCAATCACACCATTGCTGATAAATGATTAATCATCTAGGATTTTAATCAACAAACTCTTAGCTTTGTATGGGTCATAATTATTGTAATATTACTTACTATTTAGCTTTAATTTTCTTGGTGTTACATTCAGGGGTTTCAATATGCATTGACAGCCAACAAATGTGCAAGGTAGTTCGCTCAGTCAAGTGCCCCCCCCCCCCCCTAAATTGATGCCATTAGGGAAAGAGGCATGAAAAAACATTCTGTCAAACCCTCACTTAAAATGAAATTTGATGGACTTGAACATACTTTTTACCATAATTTTAAACTATTAATTTATTATTTTTTAACATTTACCATCTATTCTTACTAAAGAAAGTTGGAAAAAGAATTATCAGGCTTCCAAATTTCAAAGCACTCTGCAGCACAGTGCCTCCAGACCCCCCTAGAATAAGGAGCCATTATGGCCCCTTGTTGATACAGTTGGTTACTCTATTCAAATCTGCTGTGTACTTCATTTTTCATTGAAACCCCTGCACATTATAGTGAAATTTTCCTTGTGAAGAAACAACAATCACCTAACAAGTTTAACAGGTCTTAACAGTGACATGTTATTTTCTTACTAATTACATGTATATTGTTGTCACAACAACAACATGTGATAACTTGTAATGTAGCATACTCTTTTTTTGTAACCTTTTCTACATTTTACACTAGTTGAACCAAAGAATAATCTAGAGAGCCACCTTAATTTTCATTGTCATATTCCTTTTTTTCCCCAAAGTAAATTAAATTATCCACCCCAAACTTCGATCAGTTCATGATGAAAGTCCAAGTCGATTTTTCCATGTAAATCCAATGTTAGAACTTTAAGTAATGGTCAGTATGCAAAATAACAATAGGACACAGCAATAGCTGGAGTTATTTTTCTCGCGCTGATTTCCCTATTCAGATTAAATCTAAATGCTCTGATTGGCCAGTGCGGCAAAAAGCACTAACTTTGAATTTAGGAATTGAATTAAGATAGCTTAAGAACCATTCAAAGGAATTACCGGTAATATTCTGCCTATTGCTTTGATGGGCTCATACATGGTGTACAATGATGCAGAAATTTGACCATGAGATAAGAGATGGGAATTCAAAAATAGTTTTAAATAAGTTGTTTGCGTCATGTTGTTTACTTTTTGTTTCGGGGATTATGACCAATCAGAATCTTTGATTTAACCTAAATCAATCTAATGCCTTAAAACGGGATCCATTCACAAATCGAGTAATTTCAAGTTTTAGTGGACAAAAATCTTGTACCCGCCCTTGTAGAACCAGACATATGTAAATGCTATGTAAAGTTTATCATATAACTATGTTGAGCTATATAAAGGCTATTTAGGTAAAAGGGCACTGTGGACTAGGGATTTATGGGAATCTTTAGGAATTCCATTCAATGATTCAACTTGAGGGTCACTTGAGTGAGTTGAAATTCTTGAGAATTTTGTGCAATAGCACTGAATGTGCCAGTGAGACAACAATCAAAGTTTATGTGCCCTTTTAGGATTTGATTTCATCTAGTGCCTTGAAAAAATGACCTTAACTTCAACCTTCGAATTCAATACAAGGTTTGGTCTTATTCAAAGCATGTCAAGTTCGTAATGCATGTGCTTAGCTTACGCAATGTCCTTTAACGGCTAAACTGTGAACATAAAATCATTCTGTACACAGAGAAATGAAAAAGAAAGCTTTTATTCCGATGTATTCAATAGTTTGTGAGAAATACCATCCAATCAACGGATTACCTTGTTTGCTGCTCTCTGAGTCTCATAATCGGCCTTATTCCAAAAGGAACATGATGCATTACTCTTGAAAGTTACACACTCCAAGTCAGCACTTAATCCTTTCAATGAACTCCCGTATCTTTCGAATCTTGCTCATTTAAAATGAATCCGTAAAAAGATTGTCATCCTCTGCCATCTTGGGTAACACGTGAGAGACCAGACTGGGAACTAGTGAGTCCTTTTCGTTTTGGTCAGCAGTCAGTGGTAACCAGTCCAGCTCTTACAGGTCTTGCGCGGTTTTATTCAAACGTTTCATCTACGATCACGCTTTTGTTGTGACGATTTTTTGGTTAGTTTTACTCTTTAAATGCTGATCCAGGCAAGGAAATGCTCACAACAACTCAAGTAAAAAGGTAAGAGTTATCTTTAAGCGAATAACATTTGATTTGATGCCTTATTGTCTTCAAAATTTGGAACGATTTACATGCATGTAGAATTCACATTTTCACACCTTCGAGTCAATTTGTGAAGCAAGCAGACTCTGACAACCCTGTAAAAAATTGGTAAACCTTTAACAAGAATAATGAAGTTAGGTCAAATGGTGAAGCAAATGATTTGGAAAAAAAGTGCTCGTACGGCAAGTTACATGTATACGATTGACAATTGATTCCTTCTCGAAAAAATGCTATAATTTCTGTCACTTTAACTATATTGTAATCAATGCAGAAAATGCCTGAGAAAGCTTTTATTGACGTTTGTAAGTAGAGACCCAAATTTATGAGTCTACTCTTCACACACTTTAATTGTAACAAAAATGATCAGTGATTTAGAGGAATCACTACATGCATCATTGAAGTATATTTACTGTATTTTTTTTAGTTGCCATGAAAGAGTATAAAGAGACACTTCGGAAAAAAATTCTATGATGGGACAGCAGTGAAAGCTCCTTTACAGCAGACAAAAATGCTTAGCAGCCAGTTATGGTTTGATGTATTTGGGGATCTCCCTTTGCAGACCTGTGGTTTAACTGAAATGTTTTAAAGCTTTTTTTGTTTTTAAATTTAAAACAAGAACCCAATCGATCCAAAGATTTTGGCATGAATTAAATGTTTAGGTTAATGCAATAAAAAAATGTAACTGCTTTGAAATCTGCAGTCAATTTTTTTTGTCTTTGAGCTATGGTGATAACTGTTAATAGCTTGACTACAATGGATTTTTTGTAGTTTCCAGCACATTTCTGATTTGCTGGAATATTAATTTACAGGAGCAGGATATTATAACCTTGTTTCTTGTGTTCCATGTGTGCACTAGTCCTTCTATTTCTCAAATTCAAGCATTAGGCATGAGATGTGTAATTTCAATTTCAATACTGTTTAGAGGCTAATCAAAGCCTATTTGCATCATATACATGTAATATTTCTATGTGAGTGCTATGTGAATGCAATTTTGCTATGGATCCTCAATTTCTATTCACACTGTACGTAAGTGCTATGAAATAGTTAAGTTCGTCCTATTTCTGTGTTTTATTACAGCTATGTAGAGGCTATTTGTAGCCTATTTACACCCTATGTTATCACTATCAGGGTTGCCACTCATTAGAACCCAAAAACTTCCCTGACTTTTCCCTGACTTTTCACTGACCCGAAAACAACTTTCACTGACCTTGCATTAGGCGAGTTCCACCACGTTTTGATAAAAATGGCCGAAGGAAAACACTGGTTCCCAAGCTTCTTTCAATTTCTTTTCCTTATTTCGAAGAAGGCATTCACAATGTAAGCC